>NC_132798.1:14980000-15180000 GCF_048594095.1 Paramormyrops kingsleyae
CATTTGTCTATTTGTGGTGCAGTAATATAAGGCCATTATGATCTATATGTGAAGTGTCCTGCGGTTTCTATCGTGTGGGGCCAGTCAGAGACCATAGTTTATTGCCATATCTATTCCCGGTATTCCTGAACATTTTTATTCTGGTTTATAATTACCACTGGGCTGATATTTATGCCCGCAGCTCGTTACATGGCTGAGAACGTTAGACGTCTTTCTGTGTCGCCGTCTGTACATTGATTTCATATTCATATCATAATGCTCCACCTGAAAATATATTTTTTTTGTTTTCCTGCTCTGTGCCGACGTTAATTAGCTCATTTGTGAGCTCAGGTGCAATTACACAAGCCCCTGAACGAATCGCTATTTGTTAGTAAAATATACGTGTAATATGATTTATAACTTAATCGCACGTCTCATTTAACCCCTACCTGTGCATACAGCATGTAGTGCTTAGCTTTTGCTGTGGTGCAGATGAATTTACAGTATAGCCGACGCTATGCAGACTAATTGTGGAAACCAAGGGGGCTGTAAGTTTCTCGTGACACCAGCTGCCGTGTGTCACATTCAAACTGTTCAAAGTTGCGTTTGGAAGTGCTGGTCTATAAAAAACCTTCTGCTAAGCATGGCTACCGCGGCTGTTTCTCGCTAACATCAGCTCCCCGCCCATTTAAACCAGGGCAGCCCTTGCTGGATCTGCTCCGCCCACTGTCTGCGTCCTGATTGGCTCCCCTGCCCCGCTCATGATCTGTAATCACACACCCGCATGTGTCTCTTCGGGGACGCCTGCAGCCTTATTCACGTGCCTGGGTCATCCTGGGCACCAAATGCTAATGAGACTAATGATGCTAAAGCACAGCTGTCTTGCATGGAGTACAATGAGCCTCTGGGGGGCGTTGCTTTGTACGGTTTAATGTCGTGCGGTCCAAACGTCATGCTGCTTTTGTGAGGTGAGTGAATTTGCTGCCAGACCATAATAACAGTCACCTTCACCTCTCCTTAATTGAATTAGCTTTTGTGTTATGATACGACTAACAGGAAACAGAGGCTTCACCATGGACAGCCTTTATAATGAACTGGGAACAAATGTGATGTGTGCTGGGGAGCTGGTGAGGGAGCATGGGCATGTCACTGCTCTGTTTGTCCCTCAGCAGACACCGTCATCCAGCTCAGCTTTGCATTTTATTCATCTCTACACCACTTGGGGGCACCGGGGCTGAGCGCTTGGCCGAAATACCCGATAGTAGGGCTCACCCGGGACTTGAACCCACAACCTCTTGGATGCTCCTCGTGTGTTCTTGGCAGCTGCACCGAGCGGCTGGTTTTCAGCCCGCAGTGATAAGTGTACCAGCCGGCTGCTTGTGTCACCACAGGCAGACGTGCGGTACAATTGGAACCTGTCACCATGGCGATGTCATCATCCCCCCACCCCTCCTGCAGTCCCGCCTCTTTTGTGTGGTCGCTGCCCGCTCTATGCCTGTGTTCGGGTGTGCAGTGATTTGAGAAAGGCAGTGAAGACAGCATCGCAGTATAGCGTGGGGTCGCTGTCTGGACCGCTTGACTTATTTCTGCATCCATGACAGGTGTGAATGTTTCACAGAACAGCCCCGCAGGCCAGTCCCAGCAGGCCCAGTGATAAAACCCCGAATCCAATGAGAAATGCGGGCAGCAGGGGCTGCTTCTGGCCCCTTCCCCACCAGAATGCTAGGTCCCCTGGGGTAAAAGACCCTCCACCTCTTACTGAGATATCCAGGCCCATCCAGCTCCTGGCTTTCTCTGTCCTTCTCTCCTGTCAGTTTAGGCTTCTGTTATTGTCCACCCCCCTCCTCCCCCGAGTGGTGTTACTCACATTAATTACCCCCACCATCGCTATCCAGCTTCCTAAATGAGCTCTTCGGATCCCAGGCAGCTGTGAGATCGCTGTGATTGGCAGGGCCGCTTCTGTATCCTGGGGGGGGGGCAAAGAGAGCAGGGGCACAGGACAGCCATCGGCAGGAAGCCACCATTCACTTCATGCTGACTCTCGGGGGTCAGGGCAGATGCCACTCAAAGGGCTCCAACCCGTCCTCTGAGGATGACTGACAGCCTCGGGCACCAATCAGCACACTGGAGCCCTTTGATTCCCCCCCCCCCCCACCCCGATTCAGAGCTCCTTATTTTCTCCTCTGCCTGCAGTAATAGGTGTGATATTTAATAGAGATTTTGAATTAAAGGATCATATTCCCAACAGCCCATAAGCTGAGGAATAGCAGAGACTGAATCTGTAAAAAAGGAAACATGCACATATACACACACACACACACACACACACACACACACAAAAGCACAGGCAGGCAGCAACTCAAAACCCACTCACACAGTCGCACATGTCCCCTCCCTCATGTGCACTTTACATGCACTTACACACACACACACGCACACACACACACACCCAGTGTTGGCCATTTCATATTCAGCGTCTATATGCTGCCAATCCCCCCGTCTCCCTGGTGATCGAGGCTTGCTGAAGAATTCAAAAACAGGGATATGGACAGCAGAAGCGGGCGGATTGTGCTGTTTATGTTTTTGAAACACATTGAAAGGTGACTTCCAAGTTCTACTTATTCTATCCGTTTTCTCCCCACGTACCGGCGGGACGTGCGTGCCACGTCAAGCCGCCAGTGGGCCGGGGATGGTGCCTGCGGCCTGTCTGCTGCACTTCGCATTTCTGGCTTGAGGGCCCAGGGGGGTTAACGCGATGCTGGGCTGGCGCCTATTAGCACCATATCAGAGCCACTGATGGGGCCGGCAGAGCCCCAGGAAAAAAGGCCTACAGCAGACCCTGTTCCCAAAGGCTCAGACCTCCCCCAAGGTGGGCTGTACTCCCATTGGCTCAGACTTCCTCTGAGGTGGACTGTACTCACAAAGGCTCAGACCTCCCCCAAGGTGGGCTGTACTCCCATTGGCTCAGACTTCCTCTGAGGTGGACTGTACTCCCAAAGGCTCAGACCTCCCCCAAGGTGGGCTGTACTCCCATTGGCTCAGACTTCCTCTGAGGTGGACTGTACTCCCAAAGGCTCAGACCTCCCCCAAGGTGGGCTGTACTCCCATTGGCTCAGACTTCCTCTGAGGTGGACTGTACTCCCAAAGGCTCAGACCTCCCCCAAGGTGGGCTGTACTTCTAATGGCACAGACCTCCACCAAGGTGGGCCATACTCTTCACCTTCCTCTCTTGCAATCTTTTTTTTTTACAACTGTCCCCAACATACACATACGCACATAATTCTACCTCCCTGTACAAATAAAGTTAATATTAGTAATAATCTTAATATGCAGAATTAATGTAGTTAAGTGAGCACCACATTAGCTATGTGCTTTGTTTGGATTCACCAGCAGGAGGTGCTGTGGTTAAGGATATGGGCTCATAGCCTGAATGGTGCCAGTTCCAATCCCAAAAGTGACTTTCTGTTGTACCTTGGGGCAAAATACTTTAGTTTCTCCAGCAGAATTATTCAGGTGAAAAAAGTGCATAATTTGTAAATTGCTCTGGATAAATTAGGAAACAACAAGGGAGATTAAAGTTTTAAATTCCTGTAGGCGGGGAGACATTTGCATTACACTGTTTGCTTATTTATTTGTAGGGTGTTACTGCAAGGCAACAGGTGGCGCTGTAGCTAATGAACTTCCAAATCTGTTTCAGTCACCCGGAATAGAAGGGTTCTCCAAGGAACTCAATACTGTGATGCGAAGAGGTCACTCTCATTAACAGGATGCTTATTTTTCTGCCAAGTGGCCTGTTCAGGTTATACCATACTGCTTTTGTGGGGTCTAATTGATACCTTCTTAGTTCCCGATCTGCTCCTATTTAATGCATTGGCGAGCACAGCACAGGGAATTCTGAATTAATGAGCTTTGTGTGTTAATGAACTCTTTTAATTGGCCTGACGGTGAGGCCGGCCTTATGGATGAGGCAGCATTCCGTGAGCGACGGGCTGGTTTCCACGGTAACGCTGCCACCGTTCTGCTTCCTGACTTTGCTGAAAAGTCAGTAGGGTTAGGGGTGAAATTCCATGGCCAGAGTCCAAGATTTAGATGAATGAAGCTCTTTTGTGGTCCTGGGTGAAACTGGGTTATTGTTTTCCGGGCACTGGTCTGGTTAAAGGAAGGGCTTAACCTTCCTTGACTGTTGTAACCTAAGACGATTAGCATAAATGGCTTGGTAAATGCTCAGTTTTGTGGAACTTTGAACTCTGCAAACATTGTAAATTGTTTGAACTGGAGCTTCACCTGAGCTGATTAAAAGTGTGATATAAAGACTAGAGCTGTCGAGTGTCACCAAGTACCGAGTCATTCCAGAGCCATACCCATGCTACCATGGTCCTGTTTACTGGCAGGACCCAAAGCATGACTACACTGAGCTATTTGCGTCACCACCATCTGCGTCGATAAGCATGGATTATCTGACGGCATATTCTATATAGTAGTCATTATCAGTAGTATTGCACATCACGATGTATTTATGCATTCTCAGTAAATCGGAACTTGAACATTTCCAACCTCCTGCTTCAGGGTTTCCCAGTTCCGGTCCTGGACGGCCAGTCTGCAACACAGTTTGCAGATTTTCCTGCTCAAATACACCTTAAATGGCTAATTTCCTGGTTTAGTAGGTGTGTTTGAACAGGCAAATCTGAAAATTGTGTTGCAGACTGGCCCTCCAGGACCGGAACTGGGGAACTCTGTCCTAGTTACTAAAGTGCTATAGAACAGCTGAACGGAATGGATTTGTGATGCAAATTTACATAATCAAATGCTAATTCTGATGCTAATGTGTTTGATGCTAACATAACATGGCGATTCTCACACCATGTAAACAGTAAATAAGCGTCTCTTTGGTTTTATGTCACCGTCGCTCTCAAGACCCAGCAACACCTTTACTGAGCCGACCCTTATGCAGTGGAAAACCGACGTGAGCTGAAACCAGTGGAAAAGTGCCATTAGTGCTGCAGTGGGTATGGGGTGAGGGGGCCTGGAGTAACGCACAGGGGAGCCTGAAAGATGGCATTGGTGCGCTGGTGACATCACAGGCCATGTGACAGGCCCCCATTCCTGCCAGATCAGTGTCTGTCCTCCAGCAGCCCTGCCAGTTATTTGTATCTCTGCCATACCATCTCTATTTGTCACCATCCCCATGATGTCACACTGACCCGGGCGCCACACTCCCTAACTTGCTGGCCGATCCAGGTTCAGCTTCCTTCTCAGACATGCCGTCTGCAAAGGAGACCATCTGCCAAAGGTGTTTGTGCTGGTGGCAGGGACACATGCAGCCTGCTTGCCGGGCCGGGTCGGCCCAGGAGCAATACCTTGCAGCGGAGCTCAGAAGTTATGTGAATCTGTCACCCAAGGTTTGAGGCAGAAAGTCAGTCAGTGACAACTTCCTGTTCCGGTGAAGTGGAGCCCCCGTCCACCCTCGGCCAAGTCCTGAATCATGATTCAGTAAGATGGGAACAGAGACAAACTTGCTGGGTTTTCAGGGTGTTCCTCTGCATTACTCTGTAATTATGATGAAGGGACAGATCTCTCCCTTGCACACTCCTGTCCCCTCTGCTGGCTGCAGAGTCATTTATCACTATCCGGATAGCGAAGACACGGACGGCGCTAAATGTCATCTTTTCCAGCAGAAAGTGCACCTTAAATGCATTCCTCATTGTTTTTGTTCCCAGTTGTTGGTAGGAAATGAAACAATAAATAAACCAATTTCAGGCCTGGAAGCAGATGCCAATGGTAGTCTCTGGTTTGTGAAATGAATGAGGTGCTTTTACATGATTGGCTGATGGGAGCTGCGGTGATGAACCGAGATTAAGAATGACCAATCGTAACTGTAGACAACATATACACTTAGAGATTTTTTGGAGAGACAGGTGTTCCCTGACATATGAGTTGACCTGTGTCATGTGACACCCTTTTATAACACCATGTCAATGTTAGGGCCAGACGTAGTGGCTTAGTGACATGACATGGTCATCTACTGTTTTTTTTCCTTTTTGGCCATTTTGTTTGAAAAACATTTATTCAGATAATTTTGTAACAACAATTAAACAAGTGGAACAACAAGCACTATTATTATTCTTAAAAAATATGTGCACAGAATTTTTTTTTATTGGTTGATGTTGGAGCCCTTGAAACTCTATTTGCATACTGCAACCATGCAAAAGAAATCAAAGTGTATTTGCTCAAGCAGTAACAGAAAACATGTACGTGTTTCAATTTCCATCCATCCATCCACCCATCTTTTCATTGCTTGTTGTGGCTTGCTAATAGCTTATTCATGTTTTTTTGGGGCCTATCCCAGGTATGACACTATAAACATAGATGCATAAAAGTCACATGCTACGATGAATCACATTATCACATTGTAATATACACTCACCTAAAGGATTATTAGGAACACCTGTTCAATTTCTCATTAATGCAATTATCTAATCAACCAATCACATGGCAGTTGCTTCAATGCATTTAGGGGTGTGGTCCTGGTCAAGACAATCCCCTGAACTCCAAACTGAATGTCAGAATGGGAAAGAAAGGTGATTTAAGCAATTTTGAGCGTGGCATGGTTGTTGGTGCCAGACGGGCCGGTCTGAGTATTTCACAATCTGCTCAGTTACTGGGATTTTCACGCACAACCATTTCTAGGGTTTACAGAGAATGGTGTGCAAAGGGAAAAACATCCAGTATGCGGCAGTCCTGTGGGCGAAAATGCCTTGTTGATGCTAGAGGTCAGAGGAGAATGGGCCGACTGATTCAAGCTGATAGAAGAGCAACTTTGACTGAAATAACCACTCGTTACAACCGAGGTATGCAGCAAAGCATTTGTGAAGCCACAACATGCACAACCTTGAGGCGGATGGGCTACAACAGCAGAAGACCCCACCGGGTACCACTCATCTCCACTACAAATAGGAAAAAGAGGCTACAATTTGAACGAGCTCACCAAAATTGGACAGTTGAAGACTGGAAAAATGTTGCCTGGTCTGATGAGTCTCGATTTCTGTTGAGACATTCAAATGGTAGAGTCAGAATTTGGCGTAAACAGAATGAGAACATCCCCCACACCATTACACCACCACCACCAGCCTGCACAGTGGTAACAAGGCATGATGGATCCATGTTCTCATTCTGTTTACGCCAAATTCTGACTCTACCATTTGAATGTCTCAACAGAAATCGAGACTCATCAGACCAGGCAACATTTTTCCAGTCTCCAACTGTCCAATTTTGGTGAGCTTGTGCAAATTGTAGCCTCTGTTTCCTATTTGTAGTGGAGATGAGTGGTACCCGGTGGGGTCTTCTGCTGTTGTAGCCCATCCGCCTCAAGGTTGTGCATGTTGTGGCTTCACAAATGCTTTGCTGCATACCTCGGTTGTAACGAGTGGTTATTTCAGTCAAAGTTGCTCTTCTATCAGCTTGAATCAGTCGGCCCATTCTCCTCTGACCTCTAGCATCAACAAGGCATTTTCGCCCACAGGACTGCCGCATACTGGATGTTTTTCCCTTTGCACACCATTCTCTGTAAACCCTAGAAATGGTTGTGCGTGAAAATCCCAGTAACTGAGCAGATTGTGAAATACTCAGACCGGCCCGTCTGGCACCAACAACCATGCCACGCTCAAAATTGCTTAAATCACCTTTCTTTCCCATTCTGACATTCAGTTTGGAGTTCAGGGGATTGTCTTGACCAGGACCACACCCCTAAATGCATTGAAGCAACTGCCATGTGATTGGTTGATTAGATAATTGCATTAATGAGAAATTGAACAGGTGTTCCTAATAATCCTTTAGGTGATATATATATATAGACACATGCATATATACACAGATAGAAGTATGTGTCTTCACAAACACACACACTTTTCTTTTCCAGTATTATTATTCAAAATTCATATTAAGGTTCTGTGATTTATAACTGTTGACTTGTGCCCACCTGTTTGACAGCTGCACCCCACATTTTGACGCAAATAGCAGCTGGATGTTTTTCCCTGAAAGGTTCACCGACTGTCCTGAATTGGGGATTCTGGAGTCTGACTCCTCCTCGGCTTGAGGCGTGGGTGCCTGGATCTCGGCCAGGCACTTGTGAGTTGTTTAAAATGTGATTCGCCTGCCAGGGCCATTACTTTGCCATGTGAAATACTGCCTCTCGAATGAATGAGATGTATTGATCCATTTGCTGCGCAGACCGACCAAATGCGAGACACACACTGGGTTGCAGTGGTCACTGAGTCATGTGACTAGGTGACATCGCCCCTCGTTGTGGCGATGGGGCCTGAGGGCCAGTGACGTCAAGCACGTCCTATGTCTTGGCGCAGATGTGCAGATAGTGACTGCAGGACATG
Organism: Paramormyrops kingsleyae; assembly: GCF_048594095.1. Taxonomy (NCBI): domain Eukaryota; kingdom Metazoa; phylum Chordata; class Actinopteri; order Osteoglossiformes; family Mormyridae; genus Paramormyrops; species Paramormyrops kingsleyae. Next base: position 14,988,364 of record NC_132798.1, read on the forward strand.
TCCAGCTGGAAATTTTAGTAAATGTTATTTCTCACCACATGGGAAATGTCTGTCAGTGTCAAGACTCTAGTCCGTTTCCAAGACAACGAGCAGGGACCTCCAGACCACATAGATGACTGCTTTGAAAGAACGGCCCCCTTTATTCTCGAATCGCGGACCTGGGACAGACCTCGTAAAGCGATCGTGTCAGGCCCGAGTTTGGGTGGAGGCTGAAGTCTCAAGCAACAGGCATTAATGTTGGTGGTTCTAGGATTTTTTTTATAGGTGGGGCATATGGGGGGGGGGCATAATTCATGCAGAGGGATCAATCGTATCATTAACCAATGATATATGTTGAATGGGTGAGTGAAGTGGGGGTATTCCAAGGCCAATCAAGTTTCAGCTGGGGTCTGTGGCTCCGCCCCTGCACACACCCATGATAGTTACGATGACATGTTGTGAGGGGTGGAGGGGGTAATTTGTGTCTCTCTGAAGCAGTGGATGAGTGGCATGTAGGATGGAGAGTGGCCCTGTCTGGAGAAGACTAGTTTCTACATGTCATCTTAAATTGCTTCAATCCCACTTAAGAAGACCCAGAACTTCGCATCTCTGTCAGAAAAGCATATAGCCCTTTGGTGATGGAAAAGCCGGGTGATTTCATCCGACAGCCCTTCAGGCCAGCGCATAGAGCCACCAAAACGCTCGGCAAAGCGTCAGCGAGAGGATGCGCGTCGGAGCGCCAGAGAGCAGAATGAAATCTGCGTGACCCTGACTGCTCGAGTTTGGGGTGAAACACGGTGGAAGTAAGAGGCGGAAACAACAAGCTGCATTCATCCCCACGTCTGATGCAGGGACTCGGAAGGATGCCCTCTGCTCTATGGAAAATGGGCTTCACTCTCTGAGCGGGTCTTTCCGGAAGGAGCCCTGTTAACACACACTCACTGCATGCTGGCTGCTGCTCTGACATTTCCCCATCCACCCCAACGTGTCACCTGCCTTTCTCACCTGGACTATTCTGGAAAATGATAGTAAATTAGTGTAAAATTGCTGCGGGGAGGCTGGCACAGGAACGGTGGTTTTAACAGCCTGGTAAAATAGGAGCAGACTTGGGAAATTGGCGGAAATGTCCTGGCTTTCAGCCAGACATTAGTCATGTGACATCCTGTTGGGCTGTTAAATTTCTCAAAACCTTCACCAGAAGAAGCCGACGTTTTCTCCAACATCCTGACTGGAGTATCTCCAGGTCGCTGTCAGATTCAGGAAGCGTAACAGGGCGGAGCCACAGGGGCACTGGCCCCAGCTGAAAGCTGATTGGTCCCTTGAGTGCCCCCTCTCCTGCCACTCACCTATTCAAAACACAGCATTGGCTAATGATACGGCTGGCTCCACTCTATGAATAAAAAAAAATCTCAGAGCTGCCCCTGCTCAGAATATTAAGGGAATGACCTCTGGAGACCAGTCTGACTGGTTTCTGCGCTACGCTCCCCATTTAGGGCTCACACTGGGAGGGAGTATAAGGCAGGCAGTAAGAGTGACAGGGGGTAGGATGCGTCATTAGCTGTCCCTTTCGGCCTGACATGAGGCCAGCTTACTGCAATCTCAGTTTCGTGTGCATTTTCATCTCGCTCATTAGCCAACATGGAATTCCACACTGAGGAAACGCCGTCTTGATTTCCGCCGCACGTCTCTTCCCGGCTGCAGCACCCTCCTATTAGATCGCGTTGCCTCTTTTTCCGGTTCTGCTCCGCTTGTGTTATTCTGTCCACATGCCGCCAGTGCAGCAGGGAAGAGCCACAGCTCAGAAACCAGAGCATAGCCCCCTAGATAAAGTCAATGTACCTCAGCTTGGCTCAACCTGGCATGCTGGGATACTGGCTGTGGAAAGCAAACTTCTGCCAAAAGTGTTTATGGAAGCCTGTAACATCCTCAGAATTTAATCTCTGTGGGTAAACATAGTATACAGGTGCTTCTTCACTTACATCTTATAGTAAGCGGAAAATATCGTTAGTTTAATATGAATATGGGATGATAAATAAATGAGTAAATAGATAACTACTGTCACTGGATAAGTAAATAGCTATATCTGTCTCTAGCTCCTGATTCTCATGGGTCTATCCGCTGCCTGCTTGAATGCATAGAAGACAGAAACTCATGGATGTCGCAAAACTTTATGCAACTGAACAAGGAAAAAACAGGGATTTGTGTCATTGCGAATGAAGTACAGAGGAAGGATATGCTGGTTGTATTTAGAATCAACGTCTGAGGCCAAACAGCAAGTTAGAACCCCGCCAGTCCTATTCGATGGTGATCTCGGCTTTAACAGCCATACAGCCATAATGGCGTACTGACACCTTTGTAATATTACCAAAATACAGGGTATGCTGTCATTTGTTAACTGTGAAAAAATAAAACATGCTTTTGTTTCTGGTACAATAGATTACTGTAATGCACTCTTGTCTGGTCTACCTAAGAAATCTATTTCAAGTCTACACGGGTTCAAAATGCTGCTGCCAGACTGTTAACATGCGCCAGTCGCAGTGATCACATCACACCTACTCTTAGGTCCCTGCACAGGCTTCCTGTGGCTTCGAGGCTTGATTTGAAAGTTTTCTTGCTAATTTTTAAATGTTTTCTCAGTCCTACTTCAGTGACATAACTGTATGGTATGTCCCAGGAGGATCTCTCAGATCATCCGACGGTAATTAACTGATTATTCCTAAAACGTGACTAAGGAAGGAAGAAGCAGCTTTTAGTCACTATGGTCCCGAACTCTGGTACTCCCTCTCAGAAAACATGAGAGCTACTCAATGTCTTTCAAAACTTGGCTAAAAATGCATCTTTTCACGATTGCGTATAGTAATCTGCTATAATCAGGGGTTATAATATAATGAGCTTAACAGGAGCTGCCAAATTGCCAATAGGTGTGTCTGTGTGAGTGAATGGTGTGTGAGTGTGCCCTGGGATACCCCATCTTGGGTTGATCCCTGCCTTGTGTCCGTAGCCTCCAGAATAGGCTCTAGACTACCCCCCCCACCCCCACTCTGACCATGAATAAGACAAAGGGTTTCAGAAAATGGGTGGATGGATTTTACGGGCATATTATAATGAGTTTATTCATTTATTTTTAAGAATATTGAGGGTTGCTCTGCAGGAAGAGGTAAGAGCTACAGTCCCCGGTGAGGTAGGGGCTAGAGTCTCCGGTGAGGCAGGAGCTAGAGTCCCCTGTGAGGTAGGGGCTAGAGTTGCCAGTGGGGTAGGGGCTAGAGTCTCCGGTAAGGTAGGGGCTAGAATCCCCGGTGTGGTAAGATCTAGCGTTCCTGGTGAAGTAGGGGCTAGAGTCCCTGGTGAGGTAAGAGCTGAAATCCATGATGTGGTAGGGGCTAGAGTCCCCGGTGAAGTAGGGGCTGGAGTCCCCTGTGAGGTAGGGGCTTGAGTCCGTGATGTGGTAGGGGCTAGAGTCTCTGGTGAGGTAGGAGCTAGAATCCTTAGTGTGGTAGGGGCTTGAGTCTCGGGTAAGGTAGGGGCTAGAGTCCCTGGTGAGGTAGGGGCTAGAGTTCTCTGTGAGGTATGGGTTAGAGTCCCTGGTGAGGTAGGGGCTAGAGTTCTCTGTGAGGTAGGGGCTGGAGCCCCCTGTAAAGCACTCTTTTTGTTTCTTCTTCTTTTAAAATGTCTGTAAAACACTTCGTAAAATCTGTGGTCAAACCACTGCCATATAAAGAAATATTCATTGTTTGATTGATTGTTTGATTGATTGATTAAATAATCCCTGTAACTAACTAAACACCAGTACAGTGGAACCTCGGTTTACGAGTGTTCCGCAAGACGAGCAAAGATTTTTAATAAATTTTGACTTGGAATCCGAGCAAGTCCTGGTTTACGAGCGCCGAGTATCATCAAAAATCATATGGCACACATGCGCTCCTTGTTTTTCTTGTTTTTACGTGCATGTGTGCGCTTCTTGTTTTGACGCCAAGCGCACGTCATCACAACTGAACCAATGGTTATTCACTTTGTCACGCTGCGGAATTGTGGGTAATCGTCTCCCATGCTCGGTCTCAGTCGGCATGCCTCACTCGTATAGTCAAAATTTAGTAGAAAAGCACCACCTGAATAAGGGAGTAGCAGTGCGAGCGATGAATCTGTTTAACGACAATGCAATGTCCACATTTTTGCGAAATCGAAAAGGAGGCAAAAGAGGCTGTCATTGGATGGGTTCCTTGTTAAAGTCGCACAAACAGAAAAAGATTCCAGTGAGCCAACAGATAGCAGTGATTCTGTTAATTATAATGAAAGTCGTCCTACAAAATAACCCTCCTCTTCTCCTCTCTCGTCTCCCTCACACCATCCACGATTAGTAAAGCGCAGGTTAATTTGTTTTATGTATTTTTACTTTATATTTTGTATTCATAATTTTTATATGAATATTTTTGAGTTGTGGAACGGATCACATGAGTTTCCATTATTTCTAATGGGAAAATTTGCTTTGATATACGAGTGCTTTGGATTACAAGCATGTTTCCGGAACGAATTATGCTCGTAAACCAAGGTACCACTGTAATTTAAAAGTAAATAACTGAATACAAGTTTCAGAAAAATAAACCTTGCAAAACTGAAATGTCGTAAGTCAAGCCATCATAAGCAAGGAACATCTGTATAAGTACATATAGGAATTCCACCCTGGTGCCCCATCTACATTGTGCCCATGGCTTCTGGCATAGGCTCCAGAACCCCACTACCCTGCAGAAATGGCCACAGAAAATGCATTGATAGATGGACTCATGTTACACTTCTCTGCAGATACTCTGCATGTACTTGTTGGATATTAAATCAGGTTGAAGATGGTCAGCTCTCATATTGCATGCATTAAAACATAAACACGCACGTATTCTCATGCACATTCATGCTCGTACGAATTGTTGTACCTGCATACATCCACACAATGTGTACAAACACATGTCAGTTTCAATTTATAAATGGAGATGGGGGATGGTATTGGAGGCTTTGAGGATGCCACGGAGACTGATTTCAGGGTCTCCATAGTGATGAACTGTCCAGCTAATGATGTGCTTTCAATCGCAGGTATCCACGGTGACAGAGGATGGAGTCACTCCATTTACTTATTGTTATCTGTTATTATTTATTGCTGTTGCGGGCGCTGTGTGATGGACCAGCAAAGGGGCAGGCGCATGTTACAGAGTCAATGTAATATTTCATAATGAAAATCTAGTGAATATTAAAATAAATAACAGTACTGGCTGGACAGCAGCTCAGGAGATGTAGAGAAGATTTATGACATTGCTGGCTGTGTATGGGAGAAAAACAAAAGGGGAGGAGAGGGCCGTGTAGAGGCTGAAAGCTGACTGAAACAGGACTGAAATAGTACTGAAATGGAAAAGAAACAGGACAGAAAAAGAAAGGTAACGTGAATAAAAAGGAATTTATGTTAAAACCAAAGGGGAGGAGAGGGCCGTGTAAAGGCTATGAGTGAACTGAAACAGGACTATAACAGGACTGAAATGGAATGGTTACAGAAATAAAAAGGAATTTATGTTAAAACCAATGTGGAAGAGAAAGCTATGTAGAAGAGCATACTGAAACAGCATTGAATCAGCACTGAAATGGGAATTTAATGTGAATAAAAAGGAATTTATGTTAAAACCAATGTGGAAGAGAAAGCTATGTAGAAGAGCATACTGAAACAGCATTGAATCAGCACTGAAATGGGAATTTAATGTGAATAAAAAGGAATTTATGTTAAAACCAATGCGGAAGAGAAAGCTATGTAGAAGAGCATACTGAAACAGCATTGAATCAGCACTGAAATGGGAATTTAATGTGAATAAAAAGGAATTTATGTTAAAACCAATGCGGAAGAGAAAGCTATGTAGAAGAGCATACTGAAACAGCATTGAATCAGCACTGAAATGGGAATTTAATGTGAATAAAAAGGAATTTATGTTAAAACCAAAGGGGAGGAGAGGGCCGTGTGGAGGCTATGAGTGAACAGAAACAGGACTATAACAGGACTGAAATGGAAAGGTAACAGGACAGAAATGGAAAGGTAATGAAAATGAAAAGCAATTTATGCTAAAACCAAAGGGGAGGAGAGGACCGTGTGGAGGCTATGAGTGAACTGAAACAGGGCTGTAACAGGACTGAAACAGCACTGAAATGGAAAGGTAACAGAAATAAAAAGGAGTTGATGTTAAAACCAAAGGGGAGGAGAGGCCATGTAGAGACTGAGACTGAGAGTGGAATAAAATGAGACTGTAACAGGGCTGAAATGGAACAGTAACAGGGCTGAAATGGAATGGTAACGGAACTGAAATTGAAAGTTAACAAGAATAAAATAGAATTTATGTTAAAACCAAAGGGGAAGAGAAGCCTGTATAGAGATGGAGAATGGAATGGAATGAAATAAAATGATACTGTAACAGGACTGAAATGGAATGATAAATGGGCTAAATTTAACAAAACGAGAGGAGAGGACTGTGTAGTGTCTGGTATAAAGTGAGACTGTAGCAAGACTAAAATGGAACGGTAAGAGGGTTGAAATGTGATGGTCACAGGACTGAAATGGAAGAGTAACTGAAATGGGAGGAGATGGTTAGTGTGGAACCTTAAGTTGTGTAGCGACAGTGGGATAAGATGGGGCTGTAATGGAACTAAAATTGGATTAAAATTAAAGTTACAGAGCAGGAGAGGCCCAGTAATTATGAGGAGTTTGTGTGGGGTCTGCGACTAAAACTGGACTAAACTGGGATTAAAATGGTAGTGTAACAGAAGTAAGACTGAAAGTGAAGGTGGGGGCGTGGATGTCTCCAGTAAAGGAGCAGTGAGCTGCTGGGCACATTAATTCCCTTCAGCATAAGGCTTTAAGCTTGCGGTTCATATTCCCCCCCCCCCCCCCCCCCCAATGCATTCCTCCTCCCTCTCACACCCAAGTTCCTGCCACATCCACCCCCCTGCAGTTCTATTCACATCCCTCTAGAGGGCGCCTTACAGGCCATTAATGTGACACAGTTTTTTTTCCTTGTTACTGAGTCCTCCCAGTTCCCAGAAGCCCCCTGTGCAGCATAAGTGCCAGCTGCTTGCACTGTCACACTGAGCCAGTATGGTGCAGTGTTCATTTAATGCTAGCAAAATACAGTCTTAAAGTGGCACTGTGTCTGTCCCTAGAATGACAAGCCATTATGGCGTTTCGCTATGATGATGACAACAGCTCTCACGGGTGAGTGATGACAGGAATTATGCAGTCGGGTGATAACTACGTAGTGTGCGGAGTGAGAGGTGTGCGCATGAACGGCAAACTACCTCCAGATACCTTACCTGGATTTTAATTGGCCACTGCTGTGCAAATTCAGAGGTCCCTGCACAGGCTTTCCATTTCACTCCTCTAGTTGGATGAATCCAGCCAGCTGTGATTGGTGGACTGAGCATCTATTCTGATTGGCTTTGCTTCTCCAATTAATGTCAGCCTCGCTGGAGAACAAGCTCCAGTGAAACAGTTGTTCTTCCCCTGGGCAAGATATAGGGAACTCTCTGAATAAAGATCAAATGTAATTCCTCCCATAGCCAACAAATTGCACTTTCCATAGTTGGCCAGGCCCAGGTATTTTACACTTACCCTTGCTGAGTACCTCTTCTGAGCCATTACACCACCTCCACCAGAAGACAGGCAGAATAGGGACAAACTACTGAAAAGAAAATTAGGTCAAGGAAACAATTTTTCCACTCAAGTCAGTGGTAATGGGTCTCACTTTTAGATGATGGAAGACACTGAATTGGGGAATGCGCTGGGGGGTGGCAGGGAGGGGACTGGGTGGGTCATTTCTGGAGACAGCTGTATTAGGCATACCTACAGCCCACTGGCAAAGCCTTCATGCATGAACCACGCTGAAGATAACATATAAACACAACATAAATCAGCACCCAAGGTCATTAAAATCCATGCTCCTATCACCATACAGTAGAGAATTTCACTCCATATTAATCTGGACTATCTACTTGAATATGCCCTCAGGATGCAGGCCAGTGGCACAATGGTTAAGGTTCTGGGTTGGGGAAACTACTGTTGTACCTTCTATACTGGTACTTACCCTCAACTACTGTAAATAGAGGCAGTGTTAGATGCAGGATAAAGATTGTAAATAGAGACAGTGTTATAAGCAGGAGTAGGTCTGTAAATAGAGGCAGTACGACATACAGGATTGTAACTGTAAATGAAGGAATTGTTACATGCAGGATTAAGACTGTCAGTAGAGGCAGTGTTATTAGCAGGATTAGGACTGTAAATAAAGACAGCATTACAAAATTATGACTGTATATAGAGGCAGCTTTGCATGCAAGATTTTGACTGTAAATAGAAGTAGCGTTACATTCAAGATTAGGACTGTACATAGAGGCAGTGTTACATGTAGGATTTGAGCTGTAAATAGAGGTAGTTTTACATGCAGGTTTCGAGCTGTAAGTAGAGGCAGTGTTACATACAGGATTCAAGCTGTATACAGAGGCAGTGTTACATGCAGGGTTCAAGCTGTAAATAGAGGTAGCGTCACATGCAGGATTCAAGGTGTAAATAGAGGCAGAGTTATGTGCAGATTCAAGCTGTAAATAGAGACAGTGTTACATACATGATTCAAACTGTAAATAGAGGCAGTGTTACATGCAGGATTTAAGCTGTAAATAGAGGCAGTGTTATGTGCAGATTCAAACTGTAAATAGAGGCAGTGTTACATGCAGATTCAAGCTGTAAATAGTGGCAGTGTTATGTGCAGATTTAATCTGTAAGTAGAAGCAGTGTTACATACAGGATTCAAGCTGTAAATAGAGGCAGTGCTACATGCCGGATTCAAGCTGTAAATAGAGGCAGTGTTAAACAGAGAACTCAGAGTTTAGAGAGAGCCAGTCTCGCATTTTGGATTAGCCTATCTAGTACGTATAATAGTGTGGGAGGTGTGTGTGAGAGCGAGAGACAGGCAGATTTAATGTGCACATATGTGTGTCTGTGTGTGTGTGGAGGGGGGGGGGGCAATGAGTTTGTGAGTGGAGATTGTCTGTATGTGGGTGTGTATAAATGTTACTCTGCAGGAGATAATTTAAGGTCATTATGGCAGCGGATTCCTACAGGTATCATTACCTTTCTGAGCTAACATAATGTCTATGCGAAGCATGACCAAGAACACGTGGGAGATGTGTGGCTATGACGACCAGCAAAGGTGGCTCCTGGTGTTTGCACCAGGGGTGCAAGGTGAGGGAGCCCCACCAGTCATTCCTCCAGATAAATACATTTGCAAAAAAAACAAAAACCAAATACTTTTACTATAAATAATTATTACACCTTATGAATAACACAAGCTGCACATTTTCAAATACAACTTTACAAAACAATTTAAATTTATTGAGCTTAATACGTTCAAATGGCATTGTCATCTGACAAGTAGGGGGTGCAATTGCACCCCCTGCATCCCCAGAAAATTGCATATAAGGAACAGCATGTAGTCGGTCGGTTATCTGAGATGGAGGAACAGGGTCATCTTATGTCTGGGGGTGTCGCAGTATCGCGCTGCTTCGCCTTGACAGACCCTCTGCGACATGACATACATGAGCATTACATTTGGACCAGTATAACTGCTTAAATGTATAATTGACTTGCCATTTAGGGGCAGTTTGTTCCCCAGCAAACTGACCCATAGTGTCTTCTGTCATTTTTTTTTTTTAATCATTTTAACAGAGCCAGTAAAAGATGCTCATGAAACACTCAGGGGTGTCAGGAGGACAGAGGAAGTGTAATTTAATTCCCGTTGGGAGCTGGCAGGTGGGCTACGTTGTCTGCGGGAAGCTCTCTCTCCTCATAAATACGGTGTTCTTTAGTGGCATGACGGCGGTACAGCGTGTTTACATTGTGGCTGTAGTAGCGGGTCCCAAGACATTCTGGCCGAGTCTTCCTGCTGACTCTGGAAATATGTCTGCTCGAATACAGTTTCCAGCAACATCTCTGTGATACAATGCTCTAAAGATATGCTCCTCTAGGGCTATCCCATTCCTCTGGATACATGAGTTCACACAAAATAATTAAATTGGCAAATAATGATTAATGATATTCATATTTATTGGTACCCCACCTGAATTTACATTTCACGCGGGGGCAATGATGGAGTATGATCTCACAGGTTCTAGATGAAGGCTACGTGCCAGAAAACTCCGCCCCCACACTGCTTAGTGCCGGTGGGGGGTGCAGAGCGATGCGCTGCTTATGGACCAATCTTGAGCTTTTGCTCCGTTGGTTCCTTGACGCATTTAGAACAACATTGGCCCCTGATCCCTCCCCCACTCCTCCATGAGGGGGGCTTCCTGCAGACTATCATTGCTGTTTTTTTGTTCAGTAAACACAAAATGGCTCCCTCGATCAATCAGGGTGAATCCGGAGCCATCGTCTCTCCTGTGATTTTGCGTTCCCTGTTAATGGGAGGCCCACAAGAGTATTAACCAGCATATTGAGGCTATTATTCTGATATTTGAGCAAACAACTACAAGATTCGACCACTGAATCCTGACACTGTATTAATTATAATCATGAACATTTATCTTTGAGCCAAACATGTACTTGAAAAGATGTTGTTTCAGATGCCAGCTTTTCCGCTTTGATGTATGTTTTGTTTGCATTTTCCATGTGGCTGTAGTGGCAGAGCTGTCAAGGAGGCTCTGAGGAGGGACGTCTCCATGTGCAAATGCTCTAATCTAGTAGAATGGAAGCTTGTTGGGATCCTGAAAGTCTCAGCTGGTCACGGTTCTATGTGTAGCAGCCTTTTCCAGGTAAATAGAGACGTGCAACCTTAGGTACCTCTCAAGACAGATACACAGCTATGGTCAATGAGAGACCAGTCCTCTGCAGTCCGTTTTAAAGCCTTTATTACATCATTCCAGGTCAGTTCATCATGCAGCAGATACCATAGCCTTTGTGCATTATCACACTCATCCATTGAACTCACTTTGTACTGGCAAAATAGGAAAAACAAGCTCGATTCAGTTCACTTCCAGCTGAAGATGAGCCTAGGGATTTTTGGTCTTTCCATTAGGAAATGGTTGAACAGATTGAGTAGCATGAAGACTCTTTTTATTACTCCAAGGTGAGTGATTTTTGTATGACTTACAGTTAAAATACAGGTAAAAAGACACCACAACCTTAAGCGACAGAACATAAACAGACTTCTTGGGAAAAGCAGGGTTTCATGGAAATCTTATTGAGAGGGAGAAAAAAAAATCAGTGAAATCTGTTGTGTCACGTTAAAGAGAAGCAATACATAGTTATTTACATGGAAGTAATGAATCAGTGAGAATTCTCAGCTCAGAAGATGACCTAAGCAAGAATTAAAAGGGGCACTTGAAATAAAATCACTCTTAGCCAAAACCATAGCCAGCTCCTGCTTTCCTGTTCATTCCCCTGCTTTTGCGCAGCTGGCTGACTTTCAACTGGTTCCTCTCCGTTTGCCTTGGTTGGAACCAGCGGGGTGTCATTAGGCAGGACCATTCCGCACAGAGGTTGAGAAGCTGATGAAATGTGATAAGTCGCCCCGTGCTGGTGCCTTATGGGTAAATATTTCACCGCAGCTTCCTTGTGTAGTTCAGACCCTTCCAGGTGAAACTGTTCCTACTGCTTAGACTCCCTTTTGCTTTAAAATTCGCTCCCTGTGCTGCTGCGGGGTCCACAGTCAAGGGAGACATGTGACATCTAGCCAGACGCAAAAAGGATAAAACACAAAAAATGATCCTGCGAAGAAAATGCTGAGAGATGATGACGGGATGTATGAGTAAAAAGCAGATATCTCTCTTCGCAATTACACCAGAGTAAAAGAGGAAATATTCTGAAAGAGTCTAGCTTTTACAGGTAATACACAGGTAATGGTTAAGTACAAGGCATCGCAATCCATTTGAACCCACTTTGGCAGACAGGATGGCAAATGGACAAATTTAAAGGAAAGCTAAACTCAGTTTAGCTTGGTTAGCGTAACCACCATCTGTACTGAAGAGACTTGTAGGTAAGGTCATCTGTAAATGTTGTGGTCGTGCAGGGTGGACGCCGTGGCTATTTAGTAGGACATGACACCCCTCAGAGATGGCGATAGAAGACAGGCATCTCAGCAACATCATGATCCAGAGCCATGTGCTGTGGTTTATCATCTTAACTGTGTCTATAGATTTCTGAAATGGCAGCTCACGATTGCAGTCCTGGATTTTTGTAGCATTAAATATTTTCACTTAATTTACTTCCATCTGGAAAAATAGCTCTTCTTACTTGAGATTTGATCCTCTTTCTTGTACCAAATTCCACAGCAGATTTCTGCAGCATGTTATGTGCCAGATTACTCACAAGCCAATTAAAAGTAGCTAAAAATGGAGAGCCAGTTGCTGGTTAGATCCTTCTGTGAGCTCCAGATATTGCCAGCAGATACAGTAGGTGGATGTTTGCATGTAGGGCTGTGTCATCACAGTGTCCTCTTTGGAGTTTGCAGTCTGCGTGATGTGTATGATTCCAGGGCACGGGTCTTCCTCCATAATCTTGCTTCTCCTCTGGGGACTGGCTCCACCCTCACCCCACCCGTTCATGACGTCACCAAGACCCACCCAATGTGGAAACACCTCGAGATGATTTTCCTTGACTTTCGGGCCTGGGGACAACCTGGCACAGCTCAGTGAGCTCAATGCAATTTACTGTTTCAGGGGTTAGTAAATTTTATTAAAGAAATGGCCGTGTAATTTTTATGAAGTTATAAAAATCAATGAGCCACTGGTTCCTCAGTCAGATGAAAGGCTTGCTGTGAAATTAATCCGGTGAATGCTGGCCTACATTAAACGGCAGCTTGAAATGGCCGTATCCTGGTGGCGTTCCTCTGCTAGCTGCCGGCTCCTCCATCTACAAGCTAACCGCGGTGTCTCTGCATCACCATAATGAACGACATACCCATAATACCAATAGGAGTTCCGACAATGTGCCCGCCGATGTAATTTGCAGCTGCTTTGAGTCGTGCCGCACACAATGGTGGAGGAAAACAAATCACTTCTGCGATATTGAACCTGTGTTTCTTCCATTAGCTTTCACAGCAGAAATTGTGTCAATTGCCCTCAGCTTCTGGATTTTCTTTAGCTTGGTGCAACCTCCTACTGAAGGCATTTTTGGGCAAAATGAAGAGTAAAGATACTGCGTAATGCAATTCCATTTAATGAGATTTGACTGCTTATCCAATAGCAATGAGATGGCTGATTTGTGAGATGTAAAAAGACAATATGCAGGATATGTATTGCATATTTGTGAATGGAAATTATACTGTGGTATAACCCTTTACAGACTGAATGAGGCTGTGCCTATCCCTACCCTCCCAGGGACCTAATGCATAATCTTGACAAATATGTCCAAGAGACTGCTAATAAGGTCACGGGCAACCAATGACGGGGTCCCATCAAATGCACCCAGAGAACCAGAAAAACCAATGAAGAGAGATGGATAAAAAAACAAGCCAATGGTACTGCATGTTGTTGAGCCGTCTGTGTAAGTTTTAACTGTGCATCTTAACTGGTTGGCAAAGACTAGAGACTTTCAGTTTTGTCCCCTTTTTTAGCCATACATTAAGCCATTAATTGGCTTGTGGAAGATACAACTCTTTTCTCTGACTATTTCTACCTATCAGAATAAACACTAAAGGTCTTTAACCCCAAGTGTCTGGTCTTGATAATAATCACATTTCATAAACTCACAATCTCCGTCTACTCAATCAACACAAGTGTGGTTCTTTATCACAGGCTAGACTGCAGGAGATTATTTTAATTGAAATGCTCCCTGGATTTGATTGAGGTCAAAATAGTCAATCCATTATGACAATTAATTTATTACGGTATGAACGTGCTTTATATTATCAGAAAGGTCACATATTTGTTGCGAAGTTGGAGTACCTGGAATAATCTCTGAAGCAGGCAAGTGCCCAGATCTCATGATGCAGAATCTGACCAATCTGAGCCGTTTGGCTGTGATGTCATTGGCTAGGGCCACAGGCCTCACTGTGATTGGTTACTCACCACCTCAGGGGTGGTGTAGGTCTTCGTGTTTACATTTTAATTAGTTCCACCTATCCCTCAATCCTGAAAAGATCATTAATTGGTGTGTTTTGTTTTGGATGGTGACACTGACTATGCTTTGTAAGGCACTACTTGAAATCCCTGCCTCAGTCTGTTTGTGCTTTTTGTTGTTTTTTTTTCTGCCTCCAAAACGGCTTTTTTATTTTTGTGTTTGTGTTTGCGTCGTGTTCAGACCGTCTGCCAAGCCCCTCACCTTAATAAAATATTATTCCCTGTTAAATCCAGCTGGTTTTATTTGCTGTTCGGAGTAAATAAATCCTTACGATTCTCCATCACAATTGTTGTGTTGGGTTATGTTGGTGGTCTAACTGTCTCTGAGCTGTCCTATGCCTCAGTCCCAAACAATGAGCTCTTAAACTCCTGCAGCGTATTCCCATTTTCCATTCTGGCCTGCTGTACGTCTTCTGTTCCACTGGTCTTAATGAATTATCTGAAATAATGGGTTCTAACTTTGGACTGCGGAAATCAGAGTACTCACCCTATGTTAGCATCAGAGGCATAGCTAGAAATTCCAGTCCCCTGACCCGATGTCACCCTGTTCCCCTCCAGTCATATAATTTTATGTGTTCTCAGGCCCCTATAATGTGCTGCCCCCCCCCCAAATCTGCCAAGATATCCATGCCTCTACTGTGCCACCGGTTAGCATTATCTGTGATTAGCCAGGGAGTGGGTTGATTATTCATATCATACTGTTACAGATTTTATTCTCTTTTACCAAACCAGTTAGGCTGCCCCCCCCCACCCCAGTCCCCTGGGTCTGAGCTAATTGATGGACGGAACAATGACAAGTGAAAAACAGACAGGCGATTAAAGAGCCCATTTGCGGGCAGCAGTGGGGTTGTCTCTGGCGAAGACGTGGTCTCGGCTGATGGGCTCGCACTGACACTTCCACACTGATTAATATTTCAAGGCAAGAGGACCAATCGGATTATCAGAAAATAAATAACAGATTACACAGAGGAAACGGAAGAGCAGCCATACCCTGCTGGGAAGGGCAATGTAAGACGTGGAGACGGGTCTCCTTGGAAGGCTGGTGGTTCAAATCAGCAAAGCAAGGCTCTTAACACCCAGTTACTCAGAGACTTTCTGCCACTGTTGTCTCGATTGTATGTCGCTTTGGATGAAAGTGTCTGTTGAATTAATAAAGTTTAAAAAGTAAACGTTTGGAACGCTACAACCTCACTAGGCCTCAAAGCCTCAGTCTGGAGTAGTGCTCTTACACCACTGACAGCATAGGGCAATAGGGCTGTTGAGCATGTTCGCTGTGGGGCCGCTTTGACAGAAAAACCTGGTCTGTGTTTTTGAGACGTTGCCCCCCCATCCCCACCCTGGCTCCTGTGTGGAGCTTTAAGGAATGGGGAAATCACAGGGCAGTCATTTCCTCCAGAGCTGCCTGTAACGTCTCCTTACCAGAAGAGCCATCCGTGTCCCCAAGCATTAGCATGACCCAGCTTGATGACCAAAATTTTTTATTTGGGTGGGGGGGGGTAGGTTGGCTGCATTTCCACCTGAAAATTTAGGGCCACCTTTGCAAAGACCTGCTGAATCAGTGGGCTACCTGAATCAAAGGGCATGCTGGGAGCGGAGCGCATCAGGAGGAGGCTTGGCCCAATCAGGATCAGACTGAGAACGCTGGCTGCACTATCATGGCATGATTGTGATTACATTGCTGAGCTGGATGGCTTTTTCATTTAGATAATTATTTAGTTTCATAATGATTAGCATCCTCATCATTATTAGCATTCTCATAACGTTAAGCATCTTAATCTTCAAGCGGGGCTGGTTGCCGAGTGTGTAGCACTGTCCCCTTACTCTTCAGGGCTTTGAGTCTCCCCGTCCATGTGGTGAATCAGTGTTTTTCTCTAAATCTCCCAGTATCTCCCCTGCCTCCCATTCCAGGTGTCTTCTATGATAGGTTCTATGTTTCCCATTGCCCTGTACTCGGCTGTTGGACCTTTGAGCTGATTGGACCCCTCCTGGGGCTTGAACCTTCTTTACGTTTCTAAAGGTTCTTGGTTGTCCTGGGGCACAGAAATGTTGCAGGCACCAGAGGTGTAAAACAAGCGTCCTACATGCTTGCTTGTCATTTTGAAGTACATGACAGTCCCTGCAGGGGGCGACCTGTTTGTGGTTGTGGAGGAAAAGAGCTGCGAGGAGATTTGAAAAGGGAGAGGTGTGTTTTAGAGGCAGCCGGCCCCCACCGCCCGCCAGCGCCGTCCCCTTCCTCAGCCTGTCAGAAGGTCCTCCATCAAGCCGTGTTGACATCAGCGAGTGCTCTCTTTTGCTATCTGTTTGCTTATGTGCAGCATGGGGAATGGTGGTCCAAGGAGCATTGCCTTCTGGACAGTGCCTCCTCCACTGAGCCTGCGGCTGGATGTACTGTATGCTCAGCTCTTACCCGCCCAAAGAAAACAGAGTCTGAAGGCCGATCAGATGACACCGTGTGTTGGGGTGACATAGCTAATGAGTTGCAAAACAAATGGGCGCGGTGTGCTTGGTAATGGAAATGACTGGAGGAGGCATGAATGGTAATGAATCTAATTATGCTTATGCTAATGCAGGTCTGGCTAATAAAGCTGTAACTGCTGCTTCAGCGGATTGGCTGAGAAAGGGGTAGTGATGTTGCCAATTGGTGTGGCCGGGCTGGGAAATGTGGCTGATTGGTGGAATATTAATGGGGCATAGTCCCACGTTGTCCAGAGGAAAAGTATTTGTTGCTTTAGAAAGCCTGTACTGAGGTAATGCAGTAAATTTGTAGGAGATAGATGGCGCTGTTCTGAGACGTAAGACAGTTACTCAGGAATGTGTCTCGCTATCAGGGAAGCATTAAAGTTCTTTATGAAAGGCATGGTGGCTACATTCATCCTAGGAGTTGTGTGGGCTGTCCTTGAGTGCCTCAGCAGCGGCGCCCCCTGCTGGCTTAACTTTGCTATGGTCTCAGAGCTGCTTTTTTGCTTTTGCTCGTTACTAGGATAGGTGTGCAGGGTCCCTAGATGGCTTTCAGGAACGTCATGCATATTCAACAAGTCATCAACGCAGAAGACAGGATTTGGAGAGCCTACTTTCAATTTAAATCAGCACTCTGACAAGTGTCAAACTGGCATTTGTACCGGCAGCCCCTCCCCCCACAGACCTCCCCACAGAGAATGTGATTGGATGATTGCCACTACATATCTGGGTGCCTGTCTAAGCTGTACGATCTCAGTCAGATCATCATTGGTTCACTGTGTCTCTGCTCTGCTCTATTGCCTAGTAGCAGACAGTCGATGCAGATACTTCTGTTACTCTGCTTATTCTTCTGTGCAGATAGGCAACAAAACTGAAGCACCGTCCCCACCCTCCTCTAGCTGAATATGCAGGCAAAATAGGTCCCTTTAGACTAAGTACAAATACAATTTAGAAAGGTGTTTATATACAGTATGTGTCTCTTTTCGTGCCCTTTTGGTGGAAGCTTGACGCTTCATTTTATTTTAGCATTTTCACCGCACTGCGTGTTTACTTTTGTAGCACAACAGATAAAACTCTGCTTGCCTGCTAAGCAAGTTATTAATGGTAATAGTATGAAAATGGATTGTAATCACTGGAGCCTCTGTGCCGCCATTTGCAATGATAAGAGTGTCTATTCCTGGAGTCGTCTCAAACAGCTGGTTCAGGGTCCTCCAATCTGCAGCCGGACACAAGCTGGGCACATCAACACATCCCTCAGCTGATTCACCGAAGGGCTCCATATGCACGGTGGAGAGCGCATGACCATATACGGCTTTCCTTCTCCTCTGTGGCCCCTCCTTGCAGAATCAAGCCTATAGGGCTGTCCAATAATGTCTTTTCTGCCACCTGATTGGCCGAGGCCATGTGGCCAGTCGGCTTGTGGCTCCTTTCCGTGCTGAGAGATGGTCTATTGCGGTGCTTTATTATGGCAAACTTAGTTATCTGGCACCATCCGGCTATAAGAGAGGAGGGCTGTTGAAATCTTGTTGTCGTTGAGAGAAGCGGAACAGATTTGAACAGTTAACCTGCTCAGGGATTTCAAACTGCAGTTCAGGGTCACAGTCTGTTGTGAGATATCTGGTAAACATTTCTGTGAGCGCATCATAACAAACAGTTTTTATCCATTTGTTAATTCATCCTTCAAAAAGATAATTGGGTCTCAGATGCGCGGATTCTATTCGGCAAGGGAGCAACAGGATTGATCCAAGCAAATATCATGAATCACATTGTTCCGGTGGGTTCCCTCGCATCTGCGGCAAGCCCGTGGGTCTTTGAAGGAGTGTGGAGCCACTGCCGGCCGGTGATGAGCCCCATCTTGCCACTAGGGGGGTGAGAGGGAAACGATGGTGTGAAGCAGAAGGAGGGGGCGTCCAGGGGCACCTTCCCTGACTTCCTTTGGCACGCAGCCAGACAGCAGCAACCGCAACCAGACAGCGGCAGCTGCAGGGGTCCTGACGTTTAGCATGTCACAGCGTGGGAAATTCAGCGCAATCGATACCGATCAATCCGAGCGGGTCAAAAGGGACCCCAGTTCGATTCGGCGGGGTTATGGATTAGTGCATGGTGGATTGATCTGAAGCCCGTGGGGGTCTTGCCTGTTTCTCTTTCACAGATGTTTCTCTCAGCTGGGTTTATATACGTCCCCCCCCGCGGCCTGCTCATTGGTCAGCATCGGACCAATCACAGCAAGACCCATTATGCATTGCGGTCAAATGCTTATTCACCATGACGGGCACTCTTGTTGTTTGAATGGCTTACGATGAACTAGTGTGTATCGCTTGTGACTGTGGCTTGCTGGGAATCATGACGTCATCTAGTCTGCAGAGAGCTGGGGTAGGGGGCCGGGCGAGGAGGTGGGCGTCCCTCTCTTGGCACGGCTGAGATACGCAGCTCCGCCACGGGCTTTTACGACCCCGTTCGTGAAACACACACTCAGCACTATCAGCTAATTGTGAATCAAGGTTCCAGGAGAAGTAAAACCAGGCAAAGGAGACACCCAGCTTTATAAAGTGAGAGCTTTTGGGCTTCGCGTAAGTCTCTGTGTCCAATAACCAGGCAGATATGATGAGCGGGAGCCGAAACTCTCAGCAGGTGTCATCATTGCTGACAGTGATCAATAAAGCAGGGCAGCGAAAACTGTAATTATGTTGTACGCGTGATAGGTGCTGAAAACCAGCACGCCTCTTAACATACCATTATAACTTTTTATTTCGTTGTCGCCGGAGCTCTAACAAGACTTTTCTGAGCATCTTGAAATATCTGAAAAGCGCTTGATCTATCTTCACAATTACTCTGATGTGCAGAATTGCAGGTTGTTCTAAGATTGCCGCTTGTTTTTTTCTTCGACAGGCCAAGCATTGATTTTGAACTTTTGATTCGGTTTAATTTAAAAACGAAACGAAACAGCAGTGGTGAGGTGGTGCATCGGCGGCGTCCTCGGTTTTCTGAGTGATGCATGTGCCTTGTGGGTGTTTGCACGCGTGCACGTGTGCTTGCCTGTGCACGATTGCTGTTATCGTTGAGTTCCTAACAGTGCTATTGTAATACATGTATTAAAATGTGGACACTTTGATGAGTGTGCTGGCGTCTACTTCTACTGTTGTTCTGTCGCCTCTCTCAATTCGATCCTGTTATACAACCGGAAGGCGTGGCCCCCTTCCTCTTGATCATGTGTTCATTAGAAGCCTTCATCAGCCGAGAGGTGAAAACAACGAGAAAAACAGCCTTGTGTGTTTTGCCTGCAGCTTCATTAGCGAGCCGAGCGCTGACCCGTTGCATTCGTGTCTAATTCCCAGGTCAGCGCGCTACCATCAAGCGATTGTTATTATGTGCTTGGCTGAGTCATCTGATGGTCATCATGAAAGGGAAGTGGCGACAGCAAGTGCGATGTTTAGGAACTTAATTGGAGCTTCAGATGTAAACTTGGGAAGTGAATTTCAGAGTAGCCCTCTGCCAAACTTTGGCTCTGGTCAGGGGGGTTCGTGGGGCTGAATCTATTATTCCACTGGGCCAGGAACTGCCCAGAAATATTTCACACCTTCTCCAGAGAACTCTCCTGAAGGAATATCACTGATCTTCTGTGTGCTGGCTTCTTGATTCTGCTCTCCCCCTTCTCTGATGGGTTTTTTCATAGGCATAAAATTCCTAAGGGCAGCATGCTGGTGCAGTGGTTAGTACTGTTGCCTCATACATCTGGGACCAGGGTTCAAGTCGCTGCCTTTCTGTTGTCATGGGGATTCCTCTGAGTCCTCTGGCTTCTAGTCTGAGGAGTTACCGAAGTGTGTGTGTGTGTGTGTGTGTGTGTGTGTGTGTGACTGATGTGTCTGTGTGCCCTGCAATGGGTTGGTGCCCAATCCTTGGTTGTTCCCTACTTTGTGCTCATTGCCTCTGGGATGGGCTCCAAACCCCCTGCAACCCTGAACAGGACAAGCAGTTTCAGAAAATGGGTGGATAAAATGTCTGGTGCACTCTTCCATAACGTTGCATGGTGATTTACATGATCGCTGTTGCCAGACAGTGTCTTTGGAAAACCTGTTGCTCATTTCTGAACTTCTGCTCCTCGGCTTTTCCTGTCCTAACCCCCCCCCCTCGGTGTACCCAATATGGATGAGGCCTACATCCCTGACATCTTCCACTACATCCCTGACATCTTCCACTACATGTCTGTCTCTTCAGCCGTCTAAATATTCGGCTACTAATAACCTTTTTATTGATCTGTCCATGAATGTGCGACAAGGGGATTGAGAGTGGATGAACTCAGAATGCGAGGAATGGCGGCACCCATTTGGCAAGATGCGAAGGAGTTTGCGTCTATTAAATGGCCGGCGGAAGCGCAGTCGGATAACACGATGCCTGGGTGAACCGCAAACCCCTTTAGAAATGCATGAACATTATCCTGTGGGAAATATGACACATTGGCAATCTCTCAGCCCCACGCTGACAGAGTCCAGGTGCCGCCCGCCCCCCCCCCCCCATTCATCCACCCTGGGGCAGTCGACATCCCACAGGACCCTCCAGACTCCAGCTTCTGCAAGGATAATCGATTCTCGACCCCTGGGGGCCCCGTGTTCCCGTTCCTTCCCCCTGCTGTGCTCGGCCTGGATGATGCGCAGGCTGGACTCGCCCACCTTCATGGACCCAACACTATAAATGAAACCAATTTCCACGTAATGAAGCCATAGATCTATTCTTAGAGCAGAGCTCTCTACATGCTGTTATAAACCTGAAACAGCACCAAGCTTGTGTCGGCTTCATTTATAGGAATATAAGATCTTCCCTCTTGAAACTTTGACCCTTTTCTTGGTTTGCCTGTTCCACCATTCAGCCTTGCTTGATTACGCACTTTTACTGCGTGATTGCATTGTTTTGTCTGCATCCATCATTGCATGGCCCTCCAGTCCACAAGATCTGACCTAAAATATATGCTCATATTGCCTTCTAGATGACCTGTGACCCCTGAAGTTCTTCTCATTGTCCGCTCTGCTTTGTTTTACCTCCCAAAGCAGATAACAGCTTAGCTATTAGGCTGTGTAAATGCTTGTGACCCGGCCCTTCACACTAGAATCGCCAAGGTACTTATGACGAAAACACCATTCTAGAGAGTGAATGTCACATTCAGGCCCTGTCTGTTGATAAAGCACCGCTCAAAACAGTCCTTTTGACTGGGACCCACTGCAGGAGCAGACTGGACCTTCCAGCTTCCTGTCAGTGAACATTTATGGTGACGGATTTAAGGCACACAGAACCCAAATCTATGGAAAGCCCCACCCCATAACCAGAGTGTACATCACCAGGCCCTGACAGGCGTGGTTAACACTTCACACACACGTCCTAACAATCAGGTGGTCCACAGCCAGGGAGACTTAACATCCTCGCCCCATTGCTCAGGTATCCTCAGATAGACTTTTTGAGATATTTTTTTCAACTGCGATCGCTGTGAACCTTTATCTACTAAATTCTTTCTTCGGAAGGAGATTTGGGAGTGAAGATTACTGACATGTTTCAGATGAATTCACCAGCCAGTTCAAAAGATGGAAGGAAGAGTTAAGATCCTGAAACCTTCCCCTTCCCTCAGAGGCTGTCCCAGATGTTCTGCTTCCACTCTGTCTTCTCCTCACCATACCAGGCCATGACGTCTCACTAGCTAACCAGCCCAGACCACGGCCAAGATTTCACACCAAGCTTTCCACACCCCACCATCCACCACCCATAATGCCTTCCTGAGGCTCCTTTCACCGCGTCTCTTTCTGATGACACACCACAAGCCGATTGGACAGCAGATACCGAACTGCTGCACAACATCCTCTGCCCGCGCTATTCCACACTGCCCTTTTCAGAGCTCGGTTTCAAAAAATGTTGAGGTCACGCAAGATAAAGGTCGCTTTCATTTGCATTCTGTACACCTCGGGTACAAAACCGTGGCATTAAAATTTAAATGTGTACAGTGTCGTGTTAATTTTTTGAACATTCAGTATTACAAGTCAAGAACAGAAGCTTTGCATGAAAGTTAGAGAATGTGCACATGTGTTAAGTATAGCGAGACACATCCTTCCACACAGAAGATTACTTGTCACTGTTTTTCTGTGTGTGACTCTTGTTACTTCGGTCTGTTTGTGTTTAGTGCCGACTAACACTCTTGACTGTAGGCAAGATGCATTGACCTCTGCATGTTTTAGCTGGTGACTTTGACGAGACAATTACAAGACCCATCTGAGCTGGAACACACCAGAAATCCCGATGTTGAAGGAGTGTCACGAAGTATATACTGAATGATGAATTAATCACCATTGTAGTGGAGTGGCGTTATTTGGTGGAAGCGATTTACAAAGAGGGGGTTGACAAAGTGCTGAGATACCTAAGACGATTTTTAAAAAAAAACTTGCTTAAAGGGCCTGACAGAGACAGAGGTTTGAAGCTGAAAATGAGATCCTATTTTCATGGCAGTCTCAATTTAGCCTGACATTAGACAGGCTGAACACGGTAGTGCTACAAGGTAATATGGCAAGTGGAAACTCAGGCCTTTGTGCTGCTTAACATGCTGAAAACTAAACTTGACACCAGAGCACTCTAAATCTGCTGAACACTAAATCTATTAAACAGTTAAATCCACATAACACTAAATCAAATGAACATTAAATGTGCTGAATACTAAACCTTCTGAACACTGTAAATCAACAGAACACTAAAGGAAACAAACACTGCTAATCTACTGAACACTAAACTAAGTGAACACTAAATCTGCTGAACACAAAACCTCATGAACACTAAATCCACAGAATAATAAATAAAGTGAACACTAAATATACTCAACACTAAACCAAATTACCACTAAACCTGCTGAACACTAAACCGAATAAACACCAAATCCGCTGAGTCAATCCATGGAACACTAAACCCACTGAAACCCACCTTACTGAGCAAAGTGAATCTTCTGAACACTAAACCTGATCTTTGCAAGGATTTGTCTGTAATGTGTGTGTCAACCCGTTATGTGTGTTATTGGCCTCTTTCTGTTCCATAGAGATGCTTCTGGAAAGCCATGTAAGTCTTTATTTGATTGGTGTTCATTTTTCTTTTCGTCCTTTCGTCTTTCATTTTCATGTTTTTCTCCAGCCTGGTCATTTTGTCAAACCTTCCTACGGGGTCCTCAGTCTCACTATATTTCAGGCAAAGAGCATGGCAGCGTGGGTGGGTGGGCGGTTTGGGGGGTGCACAGAGCACACTGGGGGCCACACAGCCCTGACGCATAGGACCGTGCTGCAAGGTTGCTATGCCTGTTGTCATGGTTACAGGAGCATCAGGACGGACGCGGCTTCTTGCACCTGCCTGGTCAGAGCGGGAGTGTGACTGAGCAGAGCGTGTCAGTGAATGGCTGGTGAATGCACTGCGGGAGCTTTGGCTGGGATTGGCCCTCATGGCGTGTCAAGCTTGTAGAATGTTCTGGATCATTACAGATTAGGCATGACAACGACACGCGGGAAACAAGGCGGTGAGATCTCCAGGTTAATGACTGTGACCTGGGATGCATCTTGTCCTATGTGAGCAGTGAGGACACAGACCTGAGCCCACAATCCACTGCAAAATAACCAACACCATAGGGTTAAGCTAATGTTGTTTTTCCTATTAAAATAATCACTTTCACATGGTATGTTAGCACGGTTTAATGGTTATTTTTGCGATAGAAATACAGAAATTGTGTGCGGAAATGGGTTTTGGAGGGATTCCAGATGTCCTGCGCTTCCGTAAGCAGACTTTGAGAGCGAGCTCATTACAGGTGCTATTATTCGCTTTGAAAGGCTCGCCGGGGAAGGCGGATGCCGGCTTTGTCCTTGGGAGTGGATGGACAATACGGACCCGGGCAGTGTGGACGTATCGCTGTTGTGAACTCGATGGAGCTCCTGGTGCGGCTGCCTCATTGCGATTCCTGCATGGAACACGTCAACAAAAACAACACGCGGGCATTAGCGGCGTGGCCCTTTGCTGCCGCAGCTGGGAGCGCGCGGTGATGGGGTATCTTACTGCCAAAGAGAGGTTTCCGAACGCCGTGTGTCATCGGCTCCATGACAAACTCGTGCTGTATGCGACATGAGCCGTTTGTTGAAATCCTCAGTATGGATGCGGCAGTATGTGAACGGTACCTGGATGACATATTACATTCGGCAAAATTCCGATGCGTGCAACCGATGGACGCTAAGCTATCCCAGATGGCCGCTGCAGCACTGTGTCAAAATAGCGGATAAAGTGCCTTCTCTACAAATGATAATTTAGTTTTAACTTTTGAGGGGGTCAAGCTATGTCACATCTGGGCCAGGTAATATGCAAGATGACGACTGCAGTGTGTCTGAGTACATTCATACTATTCTCATACCTATAGTACATACTACATTAATGGTCGAGTAGTAGGCTTCTGACGAAATTCAGTACATACTGTGTGAGAATGCGATTTTGGACGCACCCGCAGACTTCCACGCTGAAAGCCAGGTGAGGGAGGGCCTGGCGAAGCTGGATGTGCGCCTGTTTAACACAGCGTGCTAATTTTTCTGCAGTTTTAGGCATGGAGCTCCGCAGCCCTAATGACATGCTGTGCTAGTCTGTTTGTTTACAAGCCACAGGATCAGTCACACTGAGCCTGGCTGGAACATGGTTCTTACAGCATGAAATCACGAGGGAGGGGCTGGCTATTTCCCTCCCTCCTTAAGCCACTGGGCACTGCACCCGATGGCCACGCCCCGTGGCAGTCAGCACCTCCCTCTGCATGAGTGATTGCTGCATGTAAGTGGCAGATGGAAGATGGTGTATTTTAGCAGTACCACCAGCCTCTGAGCGCATATGATTTACGCTGGTGCACACACACACACACACACACCACTTCATTTCTGTGTATGGCAAAATGACACTGTGCGCTCACATTAAAATCGCCCCCCTTAGAACACGCCACACACCTTATAAAGGTTCCCAACAGTCTCTCAAACATATTTATGGAATATTACTGCCTCGGGTGTTAAACAAAAATTGATGTTATGTAATACGTGGCGGAGCCCCTCAGATTTAACATCCCTTAAGAAATAAAATGTCTGAAACTAAAAGTGAATTTATAATCTGTCAGACTGAGTATAAAAATAAGTGCATAAGTGGGGATCGAGGCGTGCCTTTCAAGGCACTGTCTTCACACGGACCCCCCTGTGTGCCCTTCCTGTGTCCTGTGGTCCAAACCCACATACTCCACTGGAAATGCACAGGAAAATCCTACAGACTGCAGGTTACAATTTTCAGGATCAGGTTTCCATGGGTTAGCAACGTAGTCTTTAATGATCAACAAATCCCACCACCGACACCAGAATGCTGCTGATTCCAGGCACGGAAGCCTGGAACAACGGATCCAACGTGATGTCCCATGCTACGTTTTTCCGGATGCCCATATGGTCTGAGGGCCAGGATGTGTCTGTCATCCTCCATAAAGGCATTTGGGGGTCATTCACCCCGTGAGCTCTATAGTTGGATGCAGTAGGACCTGATCAGTGTTTCCGCTGGATGGTAACAGCAGCAATATGCGGAAGGCTATAAATCGGGCTCGTTAAGTCTTTTACCTGCCATTAGGTTAGGTAGTTAACCTGCTGGTGACTGACCCCAGCCCGGGACTCATTAAACTTAATTAGCTGTGTTTTTGAATCGTATGTATGAATGCATTGTTTGGTTCAGTAATGATCTTGGTCGTCCTCGGTGGGCACTAAAGGGGGTGTGACAATGGAGTGACAGGGAAAAGAGAAGGAGGAGGAAGAGGGAGCAGAGTGACAAGTATGCAGAGAGGAAGTAAAACACACACACACACACACACTTGGGCAGACAGGAGTGTGGATTCACCACGGAAACACAGAGCCCTATCAGGATAAACACGGAGACAGATAAGGCACAGACCCCACACGCGTGCAGACCTGTGTAAGACATGTGAATGGGAAAGCAAACTGTGCACACAAACATACAGTACATACAGATGTACTATCTCTCTCTCTCTCTCTCTCACACACACACACACACACACAGCAGCGACATCCCTCTGCTAACTTAAGCCTCTTGCCAGACACACCAGCACAGCACCCCCTACCTGTCACGCCACACTCACAGTTGCGCACGCGGCTGTATTGTTCACACCGTGACCTTTAAATGGCCCATTATGCGTGGCTGAGACAATGCCGACGATGGTTATTTATACACAGATTAATCCTGATGGCCAGGCGGCTGGTCCACGGGCTCCCCGTCCCTCTCATTACCTCGGGAAGCGAACCTGCGAGCCTGCTGCCCCCCCCCCCCCCACTGTGGGTGAGCCCAATTAAAGCCGGTAAACAGGCCCTACGCCAACTCCTGAATGTACCGTCGCCCGTGTGACTCAGCACAGGAGTCCGTGAGGAAGGATTCTGCCACGGTGAGTCCGAGGATCACAGACGGGGGTGGGGGGGGGGGGGTTTGGAGGATGTGCTCATGTCTGATCTCAGCCTGCGTGTTTGTTCACCAGCGCTGCGTGTGTGTGAGCAATACGTGTGATCCCCTGGCAGCACATGCACAAATCTCCCGAAACAGACATGTACGCCTCCTAACACGAAGGGGGCGCTATGACTCTTTGCTAGTTGCACTGCTCATTCGGCGTCCTTCGTCTCTTGCTGATGTGGCTTGCGTTGGCCACCCACCGTCCCCTTCCACGCTGCATGGTTTTCTGTGTGTTATGCCTGTATTTTTGCTCCGCGGTGCCCCCTATCCTGCCCCGCGAACACTCGCACACCCTGTTAGGGATGTGAGTATAACACACACACACACACACACACACACACACATTGTCAGTGATAGGAGTGTAGCAGACAGACACACACCCTGTCTCTGAGAAGAGTCACAAACACCCTGCCACGCACAAGGCGGTGTGTTTGTGCTTCGGATTGTTGATATTCTAATGACCTTGGCAGCATGAATTTTTAAAGGAAGGTGAGAATGAATTCCAGCTGGAGCCTGTGAAACCCGGTGACCTCATAAGGAGCCGACGCCCCCCCAACTGGAGTGACGGAGCCAAAGAAACGGCACTTCATGCCCAGTCCTGTTCCCGCGCAGTTACCAGCTTCTGTGAAAGTGGGCCGCCGGTAGAACAAGGGGTCGCAACCCGCAGTTGTGGTCTGGGTTTGAAGTGTGGGTCTGACACGTGGATTAGTGAGCGCATTAATGGGGGAGGCTGTGTCGCTTTTTTAAAGAAGACGAATAGCTGTCTACAGCTGAGCTCACTTCCGGATAACGGACTTTCCTAAGTCACCTGTAATGACCCAAAAACTCGCCCCACAGTTCTGCTCATTAATGGCCTCTGTGCTACGTGCTCACTGCTGCAGAATCTTCCGGTGGTACATGGGATGTGGCAGCAGGGCACTGAACTCAGCTGAGGTGTCCAGTGAGCAGGTATTAGGGTCGGATCACTGACATCACGGCTTCTCAGCCGGCTTGGTGCTGTGTACGCCGCAGCCTCCGTATGCAAACAGTCTCCGAACGCAAACAGCCTCCGAACGCAGACAGCCTCCGCACGCAAACAGCCTCCGCACGCAAACAGCCTCCGCACGCTGCAGCCTCCGCACGCAAACAGCCTCCGCACGCAAATAGCCTCCGCACGCCATAGCCTCCGCACGCAAACAGCCTCTGCACGCAACAGCCTCCACACGCCACAGTCTCCCAATGCAAACAGCCTCCGTACGCAAACATCCTCCACACGCAAACAGCCTTTGCATGCTGCAGCCTCCATACTGAAACGGCCTCCGTGCACAAACGGCCTCCGCATGCCACAGCCTCCGAACGCAAACATCCTCCATACGCAAACGGCCTCCGCATGCCACAGCCTCCGAACGCAAACATCCTCCATACGCAAACGGCCTCCCTACACAAACGGCCTCCGCACGCCACAGCCTCTGTACGCAAACAGCCTCTATACACCAAACGGCCTCCGCACGCCACATCCTCCGCACGCAAACGGCCTCAGTATGCAAGTGGCCTCTGTACGCAAACAGCCTCTATACACTAAACGGCCTCCGCACGCCACAGCCTCTGTACGCAAACAGCCTCTATACACCAAACGGCCTCCGCACGCCACATCCTCTGTACGCAAACAGCCTCTATACACCAAACGGCCTCCGCACGCCACATCCTCCGCACGCAAACGGCCTCAGTATGCAAGTGGCCTCTGTACGCAAACAGCCTCTATACACTAAACGGCCTCCGCACGCCACAGCCTCTGTACGCAAACAGCCTCTATACACCAAACGGCCTCCATACGCAAACGGCCTCAGTATGCAAGTGGCCTCTGTACGCAAACGGCCAGAGGCGGGGTTGTTGTTTCTGGGGACCTATTCAAAAAAAGACAGCTAACTTGCTGGTTAGTGGAACATGCTGCTTCAGTATCTGCTAAATAAGGGACACATTTATTCAATAGTCTTGTGATAGTTTGCGGCCAACAGGGGTCGCCCAAAACCGCTGGAGCCCCATGCAAATGCGTGGTTTGACTGTGGTATGTTGTGGACTTTTCATTCATTACAGTATATCCCATCTGGGTAGTGGAAGCTTATGCAACTAAACTGTGCAAGAACTCTAACGTTGCCATGGAGCTATAAGAGCCTGGCCTGGCTTTAATCCTGGGCCTTCATGCTCAGGTGAGCCCTAGAGGATCTGCCCTCAGGTCTTCAAGATTCCAGATTCAACAGCTTTGATTGGCCATGAGCAACAAGTGCACTGGAAAGCCTGCATGTTCAGATCAAACAAGCCATGCAAAACTAGGCACTATGCAGTCAGTAGCTGTTAAAATGCAGTAACAGAGCTTTAAAGTGCGTCTGCAGTCTGATACTCAGTGTTGTGATACCCTGGACCCTCCAATTTGAATGTTGGGGGGGGAGGAGTTTGTGTTTGGGGTGGCTGGGCTCCCCCTCCCCCCACAGCAAATACCTGTGTGGGGTTCTCCTAAAAGACATGAAAGCTCTGTGTTTACCCAAGAAGATCAAATCCCCATTTAATCGACCTGAATGCCTTTCTGCTTGTTCATTTGGTTCCTGCCATTTCCTGTCCCTCCCATACAGCTGCAATACGTTATTTGCTTGGTGTCCTTGCAGTCGCTGGGTGATCATAGCAGGGGTGACCGCACCGCGAGGACATGCCAGCGGAGCATTTTTAAGCCCCTCTCACGCTTCTCTACATGCATGTCACACGCCGACCGGTTAGCGATGATCCGACAACTTGAGCCGATCCGAGCCGGTGTCAACACACACCCAAGCTGTGCTTTTTGTTCTGGGTCTGTAACTGTGCCACACTTAGGACTGTGATTCACACAAAACAATCATCTTTTTCTCTTTAAAGGTAACTGCAAACGTTTTTACAAATGCTTCTGAGTTTTGCCAGGGTATGGCTATGAATCATTAACTCCATGAAAGAGAAAAACTTACTACAGTAACAGGTGTGTGTGTGTGTGTGTGTGTGTGTGTTACGCCTTGTGGCATATCTGGTCTGGGAAACATTGGTGGCTGTTTTACTCTGTGTCCAGTCTTCCTGCTTGGAGGAGATAGAAATGTGATTAATCACATGATGCGGGACTGCGGAAGCGCTCCCCAAATCTGAGTCACGGCACGGCCTCCCCCACCATCCCTGCCGCGCTAAACGCCTTTCGCCGCTTGATGCCTGTTCTTCTCAGATGCAGTGCGGAGCTTTTAACGTGACAGTCGTCTCTCGTCTGCCTGTTGTTCGCCAACAATGCTGCTCCATCTTATATGCTTGCGAGCCGCTTCCAGAAATGGATCGTAAGAAAACACATCCCTAAAGAGCAGCCGGCTCAGCCTCCATCGTCACGGCAACATGCGAAAAATCACAGAATCCATACAGCGGCACAAATGTCGCTCCCAGGGTGCCGCTTCCTCTGTGATTACGGCACATTCACGCTTTTCCTCGTGTTGTACGTATTTTCTAGCAGCATTCCGGTGGCTCGCTAAGTCACCCTGAGAAACTGGTCAGGATAAACTTTCTCTCCCCTTTCTATTTTGCTGTGGTTTGAAGTACAGATTTTACATGGGCTACCCTCTGCCTCTCCGAATGTGGGCTGGATAGAGTGAACTGTCAGTACGCGGATGTGTTCGTATCTGTCCCTCGTATGTGTTTCTCACATGCCTGCACCAGAAACCCATTCATTAGTATCACATGACCTTATGTCACATGATCTGCCTCCGAACTCCATTTGCTTTGTGGCCAAGACAGTCTGAAACCCTCAAAAGGGCAGAAGTCAATCATGCACGGTGGTTGACCCCCCCGCACCCTTTCTGCTGTGATCCGAACAAAGTCACAGTTGTGAATCTCTCTGCCCCTCAGTTCTGTGATCCCTGACCGGTTTGCCGGTTATCGTGTCCTTATGGCCTTTGATGTGAAGCGGGTCGGTCGTCCATGGAGTGAGACTGGACACAAAGGAATAAGAATACAGACAGACAGGCATCGAGCATGAATAGAGGCGTGTTATTGCTCCTGCTGCTCAGCGCACACCCAGGACAGGCTGGCCTTCTGCGGCACACGGTGGCCGGCGTCTGAGTGTTCCAAGCTGAATCCTGTCTCTGTTTCGTTACTTACACATGTGGCCAGGTGTCCTGTGAGCTGCTGAGTGTGTGTTGGCGCTGACCCCACGCCCCCCCCCCCCCCCCCCCCCCCCCGCAGTCTGAGCTTTGCTGCCCCCTTTGAAGCTGTTGAAATGGGCTTTGCTCCATTCTAGCTCTGTGCCATCCTGACCGGATCACTGTGTGTCTCTCTCATTGGTTCTCTGTCTCTTCCAGCCAGAACTTGTCTGTGCCTCCCTGATAGTGTTTATTGGGCTGTATAGACCTTTCTCACGGGCCACAGGTGCACTAGCCTCAGCTGAAAGCTGATTGGTCCCTGGAGGGCCCCATTCTCTGTTACTCCAAAATTTAAGACATGCCATTGCATTGGCTACTGATAATATTGGCCTCTTTGTATGAATTATGGTCTGTCTAATATCCACACCTATGAAATACTAGAATCCAAAAACTTGCTGTTGTACCACGATTGACCTGGACAGTTCAGTTGAAACCCCCCCCCCCCACACACACACACACACACACACCTACTTTTTTCAGGCATAGGGTTGTGGGTCTACATTCTATTGATGATTGTTTTCAATTAATCTCACTTTCCAATAAGCCTGGGGATTTCTGTATGTTCTCAGCAATGCTACCAGACGTTCTTTGATGTACATAGTGGTTGCCACTCTTGTGATGTCCATTCTGGCCTATCGGTCCATCCACAAAACACCTCCAGACCATCTGGGTCTTCCATTTGGTCTCGCCTTTCTAATTCTCGGACTTGGAGCACTTAAAAGCAGAAGGGCGCTATATGGAAAGACACGAACAGTGCCACTCCTGTACACAAGCCCTGCCCACACCAAATGACACCCCGCCCACATCAGATGACAGCTCCGCCCACACAAGATGACAGCCCTGCCCACACACATATGTGACCTCGTCCCACACCAAGAGTGGGCTATAAAATTTCCGGCATGTGGACTTGTTAGGTAAGTGGAAATAAGTGAAATTAGATCGTATAATGGGGCACCCCATGGCGGAGTGGTGCCATTAGGGGCATGCTCAGTGTGTGCCGTGACTGATCTGATCCGTGGGGCAGGGCCAGTGCTGGGGAGGCCCGGCATGCTTTGACATCGCGTTGAGGAGAGGAGGTGAGCAATGTGATTAACCTTAATCAATAACATGCTTATCGGTGGAGGGCCGGGGGACATTGGAGGGGGGGGGGGCACAGATGTAGGGGATCTCAGGGACACGTCCCAATACCCGCTCTGCATGCTGGGAAGAAAAAATATGGGAATAATTCAAGGCTGTTCCCAGAGACTTTTGTCCACAGAGAGCAAGGTCAGCCAGTACCTGTAGCAGCTGGGGTTAAGGGCCTCGCTCGAGGGCCCAGCGGTGACATCACTCTGCCGACCACAGGATTCGAACAAGCAACATTCTGATCACAGAGATGCACCCTCTGCCCGCTCCCCACACGCCTGCCCCTCACTGTACTCCTTCATTGACTGTGTGTTGAGATGTGATCGCTGAGCGTGAGTTTTTTGTATCTTTAATCTGAACTCTGTTGGTCATTTAATTATGAACTTCCCCCCCCACGGGTCTCCCTTTCCTCTTCAATATTAATTAACCTTTATTGGCTACCTGCCAGTTGTATGTTTCTGCTTTATCTTCTGACATTTAAATAGTGGAGAGAAAACTCTCTGCTCATCACCCCCCAGAGCTGACCTGATGGTGCCTGGTGTCTGCTGCCGATTCCGAAGTCTCCCTGTCCCTTATGCTCTCTGGAGTCCCCAGGACCTCAGAGCTCCACCGAGGATTTTTCCAGAATGTACTTGCATCTGTATGCCTGGCAGCAGATGATTCATATGAGAATAAGTGGGTCTGGTCTGTACTGTTGGAATCTTCTCCATCTCTGTGTGGGACAGAAGGACTGCAGGTACAAGCAACCCCAAATCTGGGCATGAATCAGCAGGGTTAGTGCCGTCGCAAGAGGACACCCCAAAACCATCGGCGCAGGAGTGTTCGCAGCTGAAGGTGTTCTAATTAAGCAGGAGAGGTGAGAAGATGGAAATTAAAATGCTTAGTGAACAAGTCATGACCGTTTGGAGCGGTTTTCTTTGATCAACAGCAGGGATGAGAACACCTTCTTGTTAGGGGTGAGGGTTGGCGATTCCGCTCTCTTTGATGTTAACCAATGCTAATGACAGACCTCCAGGCCCCTCCCCCAAGCTTTGCAGGTCACATGCTAATTGGCTCATTTTTCATCATCGTGAAGACACCACCGAACCAGGCTGAGACGACAGCATATAAAAGTGTAAAAATGCAGCACACTGGGTGAAGTGGATGAAGTGGATGAAGGGGTGGAGATTGTCTTACTGTGTAATGTCTGTATTCCCACCATCTGGAGATACGTGGGGTAAATGCTATCTGAATTGGGTTATTTGCTTGTGGAACCCTCTAGAATGGTCTAGCACAGGGTTACTCGACTGACAGATTCTGGTCTTCATCTGGAGAGAAACACATTTAATTAGGACTGTGAGATTCAGCCCCCCCCCCACTCCCCACCACCTGGGTTTAGTGGAACTTAGTTTTGTGTTGCTGTTGGAATTTGGACCTTGGAAAAAAATAACTGAGACCCCTCCTCCAGCAGAATACAACATGAAAGTGGTTTGCTCCAAAGACAGCTGAGGTATCAGATGGCAGAACACAGGGCAATGTGCCATGGATGGTGGTTTCGCGAGAGTGCCCAACTCTCAGAGGGACCTCGCTCATGCAACATCATAGCAAGGTCTTGCATCACCTGCCCGACTTTCTGAAGCCTTTTAATCTGGACGAGCTTAATTGATTTCCGCTGGTACTGTTGTGTAGTGTGGCGGCCTGAGGAAGAGCAGCAGCAACGCGATGATGGGCACTGACACGTTAATCTGCTGAGGACAGAAGGAGACAAGTGCTCTTCATCATTATCAGCCTGATTATGAAGAGTCCTGATTCTATGGAGCCTTGCAGGGTGGAGATAGCGGGCAGCCGTCTTGGCTCAGTAGCTAATTATCTACACATTTTTCACTGTTTTTCATTATATTTTGCTTTATACCTCAAGTAAAGGTTATTTAGAATAAAAACAGCATATGAGTCTAATTGACGGTCTTTCTTTGTTTAATTGACAAAAACAGATTCAGATGAATATCGTATACATACTGAATCACAGCATTGTAAATCCACGAACTTGCAGCTCTGGTGTACCTGCCGTCCCCCATACCTTGAGTGCTGAGATATTTCTGCAGTGCAGGGCTTGGAGATGCATGGGATCACTTGACGCATTATGCATTCCACGCTCTTCTCCTTCATAGCAACATCACCCTGTTGGTGTTGTCCCGCTGGTATTTTTGTCCTCTCTGCAAACCCACCTACGTCTTGCTCACACCTTTCCGAAGTCTCTGTCAGCAAATGCAACGTAGCTCCCCTAAAAAACACACACACTCACAAACATGCCATGATATCTTTATACACACATTCCACAGGTCCCCTTAGTGAGTTCCTATTCCTCCAGGATTCCCTCCTGATATCTTGTTCTTTACTTTTCTCATTCAGGTCCTGTTCCTTACCTGTCTCCCGAATTTACTTGCTCCTCTCCTTCTTTGAGGTCTTCATACCTCCTTTCTGCATCAGGTCCTCTGTATAGTCATATTTCTCACATTCGGGGGCCTGCCACTCTATGGTCTTGACTACTACATTCAAGGTCCTGCCACTATGTAGTCTTGATCCTTGATCCCCACATTCAGAGACCTGGCATTCCATAGTCTTCAGCCTCACATTCAGGGCATTGCAACTCTACAGTCTTGCTCCTCGTATTCAGTGTCCTGCCACTTTACGGTCTTATTCCCCACATTGAGAGCCCTGGCACTCTATGGTCTTGCTCCTCACATTCATGGTTCTGCCACCATATAGTCTTGCTCCTCACATTCAGGGCCCTCCCACTCTATGGTCTTGTTACCCACATTCATAGCCCTGCTGCAGTACAGTTTCGCTCCTCACATTTAGGGCCCTGACACTCTATGGTCTTGCTCCTCACATTCAAGGCCCTCCCACTCTATGGTCTTGTTACCCACATTCATAGCCCTGCTGTTCCACAGTCTTGCTCCTCACATTCAGAGCCCTGCCGCTGTCGTTCTTCCCATTCGGTGGGAGGCAGTAACACACCAGAACAGGACACATTAGGTCCAATCACACTCAGTCTCTCTGCAGGGCCTGGCAGAGGTCTGATTGGGGAAAATTGCCCCTCTCCAAACTACTGAAGGAGAAATTTCCCAGACGTGTTGGTTTTCAGGCTGTCCGCTCCCATGTGACAAGCTCTTTTTACGACGAAAAGTGTGCTTTTATCACATGCAACACTCTAACTGCCAACATGAATTTGGGCTTGTATTTCTCACCTTCCTGCTCCTGCTTTTTAGGCTTTCATTAAAGTACGAAATAAAAGCAATACACATGTGGAGAATGGAAGCGAATGAAGTTACAGCCTCCTGACTCCTCCGAGCAGCTGAGCCATCTGAAACGAGATAACGGGTCCCTCAGCTATCACAAAGCCAAGTTTGCAGTCTTCCCTGGTGACAATAGTTTATTTAATCCCGATTTACAAAAAAAAGACCCTTACCCGCTGCCATGGACTATCATGAACAGAAGGAAAATTACAGCAGAGAGATTACCAGACGTCCTGGTCTGAGTGTCAGTGTTGGTGTTCTTAGTCTCAGTCTCAGTGTTCTTGGTCTCAGTGTGAATGTTGGTGTTCTTGGTCTTAGTGTCAGTGCTGATGTTCCAAGTCTTAGTGTGAATGTTGGTGTTCTTGGTCTCAGTGTCAGTGCTGATGTTCCAGGTCTCAGTGAGTGCTGACCTTCCCTATTTTAAGTATTAGGTATGGATTCCTATACTCAGGATCAGTGCTAGTGTTGGTCTCATTGTGAGCCCTGGTCACAGTGTTGGGGTTAATTTCCATGCTCCTTGTCAATGTTGCTGTGCCGATCTCCGACTTGCTTCCACATCTCCAGGTATGACATTGCTGAGCCTTGTTTGATATTCCGGCCGGCATGCCACATATCCCGGCAGAAGCCTGCTCTGTTATTAAGCTGCCTTGGTCTCTTTTATTATTCATTCCGGTGGCTTCTGTGCAAAGACAACAAAGATGAAACTTTGCAGACGGAAACACGGTGAGCAGATCTCTGGAGTAGAAACGTCACATCTCAGCAGCTTTGAGGACAAAACAACCCCACACAAGCCAGCCTGCGCGTTCAAATCCCACCAAGCGTTGCCATTAATCGTGCTGAATAAACCCGGAACCCACCAAAGTGCCTGAAGACAAAAGGGTGTATAAATAAGGGTGAGAACCTCCTGTCCCGGTTCAGGCCTCCTCTTGCTAATGGATCAGTGCCAGTGGCATCCTGGACCATCCTTCTGCCCAGCTGCCAAGCTGTGTGTGAACTGTGAATGGACCAGACCCTGGAAATAGAGCCCATACTTCACTCGGGGCTCAGCGAGATTGCGATTCTGAGAGGTGATCACAGCAGAGATTTTCTCCACACTGCTAATGCCCGAATGCCCCTATTATGCTGCACATTAATGATGCTGATCTCAGACCCTCATCGGCATTCAGACGTGGCCAACGGAGGCTTATTTACAGACTCATCCTGTTTTTCCGTTTTGCAAATGTTTACTGTCATAATGGAAAGCAAATGAAAGCGCGACCTGGGGCCGTCGGCTGGCAGAGGGCACCCTGCGGATCACCATCAGGTCGCTGTGGCGTGCGGCCGCTCCCCGCTGCTGGTAGGCTGTGCCTACTGCGGGATCAGTGGTTTAATTGGCGGAGAGGGTGGGGCCTTGCTAGGATTGGATGGAACTGAAGGGGAGGAGAAGGGAGGAACAGGGAAAGCTCAGGTAGAAGGGATGTGGAGCAGAATATATTGGGTTTTGGCAGTGTGCATTGGGATTGGAAGAGATAGAAAGTGAGATGGGATTGGGATGTGGATTGGGAATGGAGTAAATAAGTGGGTAGAGTTTGGGATGTGGATTGGGAATGGAGTAAATAAGTGGGGTTAGTTTGGGATGTGGATTGGGAATGGAGTAAATAAGTGGGTAGAGTTTGGGATGTGGATTGGGAATGGAGAATAAGTGGGGTTAGTTTGCGATGTGGATTGGGAATGGAGTAAATAAGTGGGGTTAGTTTGCGATGTGGATTGGGAATGGAGTAAATAAGTGGGTAGAGTTTGGGATGTGGATTGGGAATGGAGTAAATAAGTGGGTAGAGTTTGCGATGTGGATTGGGAATGGAGTAAATAAGTGGGTAGAGTTTGGGATGTGGATTGGGAATGGAGTAAATAAGTGGGTAGAGTTTGGGATGTGGATTGGGAATGGAGTAAATAAGTGGGTAGAGTTTGGGATGTGGATTGGGAATGGCATTGATAAGGAGTTGGGTGGGTTTGAGATGATGGGAGTTGAGGTTAATAATCAGAGACTGCTAATATGTTCGGGGGGGGGGGGGGGGGGGGAGCTCACTGAAATCCTCATGAGACTTTATGAGTGGTGTCATGTTCACTCTGTCCATGTGACAATCCACAGCCCTCCACAGCCTCCCCCCCCCCCCCCATTCTCTGGCTTTCTGCTCACATTCAGTCGTTGAAGTAAATAATTGGCTCTCTTACTGTGACCCCCCCCCCCATGGCTCACTGCCTCTGCTGACCTTATTTGTTTGTGTTAGCAGGGAAAACACGAGCCTGACCGTCACATGGGTTTCTGGGGAGAGTCACATGACCCCTCACCTGACCCCTCACGTGAATCCTCACATGACCTGTCATATGACCTCTCTGTCCTTAATGACTCGAAGGTGGCCGCGTCTTAGCCACCGTGCAGAGTGAGGTACAACATAACACGCTCCCCCAGGGCCGGATGTAATATGCCGATAATAAAGAGAAATGTCAGCGTCTGATTAAAAAGGAAACGTACACTCTCAGTCCACTGTGTGTGTGTGTGTGTGTGGGGGGGGGGGAGGGGGGGGGAGGGGGGGGGGGTGACTGCAGCATACCGGTCTACCTTAGTGTTGCTCTTGCTGTCATAGGTTTCAGAGTGAAATGGGTCCAGTTATCTGGACCATGATGCTGGCGCGGGTGACTTGCCATGTTGGGGAGATCCAGAGAGAGTGCACATGCAGGATCTGACACAAGAGGCACGATGCACACCTCACAAGCACTTTCACTTTCAAGTGATATTGTCAGGTACGTTCAGAGGAGCTCAGTGATATTCTTATGCCACAGAGAGGGGCCCAGTGCATCGGGGGGGCAGTCGGACGAATTTGCAGTGCCATGCAGGACAATGAACAGTGCAAGAGGCAAGACAGTCCAGTGTAAGCATGTGTGAACAATAAATGTGTGATCAATAGGTGATGCACTGGGGATGAGGATGCACACTTGCAGGAGGTTAAGGGGCAGCACTAAATAAAACAAGGTGAGTCTCAATCTCATGTGCCTGCAGGAGTAAGGAGACTTGCCTCCGTTCTGCGTTACGGGATGGCCTCCTGGTATCGCCTCCTGGTATCGCCTCCTGCTATCGCCTCCTGGTATCGCCTCCTGGTATCGCCACATAACTATTCTCTTTTATGGTAAAGGCCCTTAATGTTCCAGTCAGCCTTTGCCCCAGCAGGTCATTTCATCTTATTGGCTACACAGAATCGTACTGCTCATTTCTATGGCCGGGAGCCAATCAGTGCCGGACCAAAGAAGAAAATAACAACAAAAGGAACAACTCACACTGTGACAGCTGCTCTTCTCCAGAGCCAGGCAGGAGGAGAGGCAGGGATCCCACACACCCCTGCGGGAACGTCTCTTAGGTGAGAATCCAGGCCTGCTGTGGTGCCAGAGTGGCTGATCTGTCCCAGTAAAGCAGCCGTATAAACGAGGAGAGGATGGTGGAGCACCGAGGTGCTAATGGCTGGGTAAGAACATACATAATGAGGGAAAGCAAGCCCACCTGCTCCTGTAAGAGGTGATGGAGCAGAGATTGAGCTCTGGAATCAGGGCTCCTGGTGGCTGCAGGCCTCCCCATCTCCGGTCCCCCATGACATCCCATCTACAGTGTCATGTAGCTGCGGCTGCCATTGGCCCAGCCAGTTAACCCTCCTGTGCTCAGGTGGCAGCCGGTTCAAAGTGCAGCTTCTGGAAGCCTGATGCTGCTATTGAGTCTATGAGCAGAGCCCTTAAGCCCCAGTAGGCTGACCCTGCTCTGTGAGCCCAAGCTTGCTCTCACTTGTATGTTTCTCATAAAGAGCAGGATGGGGCAAGTGAAAAGACAATTTCCCCATGGGGATCAATAAAATATCGTGATTCTATGAGGAGCACAGTACGGCGTGCTATCTAGTCTTCTACTGTCATACGGGGAAGAGACTCTGTATGTTTCATTTTCAGAAACCTGACTTGGGGAAAATGACGGGGCTATGAGCTCCTCCTATACGTCTAGTGGATGTTCACCTTTCTCAGTAGGACCATAGCAGCTGGTGCTGTCTCCTGCCAGCCAGTATCCCTTCCTGTCCGGGGCTTTCCCAGCCTGTGGCTGCTCTGGCGGCCCATGTGGGGCACTCCCAGAGCACTGAGCGCCGGAATCTCAGATCTCCCCTTTTGACTTTCGGCGACATCCTGCTCATTGGCATTGTGGTGACCACAGAGTTGAGTGACCACCTGCAGCAGTTTGTGATGCTGCAGGAGCAGAGCTGGTCAACCCATTATGTGACACAGGTGGTTGCTTGGGCCGCCATCTTCTGAAGGGGCACTGAAATAACATGCCAATTTAATTTTCTATCAGATAAGGGGCGCTAGCAGTAGTACTTGCCTAGGGCACCACATGGGCTGGAGGAACCCTGGCTGAAGAGACAAGTGTGGGCTTAAGCCAGGATCACAGCCCTGCAGCTCCAGGTTCGAATCTCCCCTGACCTGCGTGCTGAGTTTGTAGGCTCAGTTCAATACTGAGGCTCTGTGCCAGGTGAGGTAGGCTGAGCGATTTCCTCACCCAGGGTGTAGAGGAGCCTGGGAAAGACAGGAACGAAATGAAGTCAAAATCGAATAAATAAATAAACAACAGCCCCTTCCGGCTCAGGGATTAAAAGCAGGAGGGCGTCAGCATTATTACTGAAATCGGTCGGTCAGCCTCATTATGAAGGATGCTTGGCTCGCGCCGTGGAGCTGGGGTCTCCCGGTAGGCGATGCTGGTGCCGCTAAGCCGCGCCGTTTCCCTTGGAGACACGGCATCTAAGCTGCCCGCTCCCCGGCCCTCAGCTGTGTGTGCGTGGAAAGGTTCCAGCAAAGTCACACCAGTCAAAATGTCCTGCTGAATAAATTAGTGCGATTGTAAGACGCTTCGGGGAAAAAAATCAATGTCTAAGCGGCGATATAACATGAGTGCGTTTTGTAACTCACTTGAAGCCCCGTTCTTTAAATGGCTCTCGCGTTCCCCCTCCTCCTCTGAGTCTCGGCTTTGAAATAAGCGGGTCACTTGACTGTGCGCTCACTCTCGCTTCGGTCCATGCGCGCGGTAGCCGGGGAAGCAGCCAAACGCAATAAATGGACTCGTTCACGGCCTCTGCATCCTCATCCTCACCTCGGTCTTCATCACGCAGGGCGGAACTGGCACAATGCCCACCACTGAAGTCCACAGTCAGCGTCAGAAATGACGTGTGAATTCTGCTGTTATTATTGCTCCTAAAATGAGGCAAGGTAAGATAAAATAAGATAAGGCAGGGCTCTGAAGTCTCATGCATCGACCGTGAGACACACGCATTTCAAGCAGTTCACACGTTCAGACGCCACACCTTGTGTTTCTCATGCTGAGATGTAAGGGATAGCCCCCACCAAGGTGTCCCGTTATGCAGAGTTAATGGACGAGGTGCAGGCATGCGGATTGGAGTTTTCCACCGAGTTCATAACCGTCTCGAGTCACGCAGAGTTAATAACCACTTACCAGCCAATCAGAAAATAGCATTTGTTTTTTCCAGGTAAATTTCAAAATAAGTTGCATGTGATTCCCATGCAAGCACGTTGTTATATGGATGTCCACACAGATGGAGTGCAGAAAAGGTGGAAGCGTAAGAGCAAGATCCGATGAACGTGGTAGGCAGGACTCTCAAGTGTCACGCGTTGACTGTGAGACACACATTTAGCTACTAATGTAATCTCATGCCAAACTTTTGATGGAACTTGAGAGCCTCATAAGATAAGATAAGATAAGATTAAGATAAGATAAGGTGTCTCATTGGGACATTCTTGTACATAGACAAGGTGCGTAAATGCCACACAAACTTATAGTACAAAACAAGACATAATGTACTGTATACATAGCGCAAACAAATAAACAG
The DNA here is from genome assembly GCF_048594095.1 of Paramormyrops kingsleyae. Classification (NCBI taxonomy): domain Eukaryota; kingdom Metazoa; phylum Chordata; class Actinopteri; order Osteoglossiformes; family Mormyridae; genus Paramormyrops; species Paramormyrops kingsleyae. The sequence goes on from NC_132798.1 coordinate 15,029,923, forward strand.
TGTAAACATGTTTTAAAAATGTGCACAATACAACAAACAGCATATTCTGATAAGTGAGGAAATAAATATAAATAAATTTATGGATGGAGTCCATGCAATAAATAACATCCATTCATTAAATTTTTATGAGCATTAGCATTATTGAGTAGCTGGGGCGCCATGGTGGTGCAGTGATTAGCACTGTTGCCTCACACTTCTGGCACTAGGGTCCAAGTCTCCACTTGGGTTTCCCGTGTGTAGTTTGCATGTTCTCCCCGTGTCGTCATGGGGTTTCCTCCAGGTTCTCTGCTTTCCCTCCACAGTCCAAAGACATACTGAGGCTAATTAGAGTTGCTAAATTGCCCATTAGTGTGACTATGCCCTGCAGTGGCCTGGCCTCCTGTCCTGGGTTGTTCCCCACCTCGTGCCTGTAGGTTCTGGACCTCCTGTGACCCAGAAGGATAAGTGGTTTGGAAAATGGATGGATTATTAAGTAGCATTATTATTGTAAGTGATGGGTGTAAATGAAGTGCAGTAATGTGGGGGGGGGGGGGGGGGGTGATCCGTTACTCCCATTCACCTGGTCTCTGATTCCTCTGTCCTGTGTACCATTGCTGGTTCAACTCCTGTGTTTCATCGTTGGGCCCTAAACCTCCTTCTGATGGCTCTGCTTTCTCAGCTGTACGTCACTTTGGATAAAAGTATTGGCAAATAAATAAAATGTGAATGTAATGAGTCTGAATGACAAGCTTAGCGTGTCTGCAGGTCAGCAGTCAAGGTTAAAAGTTCCTTACTAGAATAGGACCGACTTCAGGACATGGGCTGACATTATCACTTGATTCAGGGGAATAGAGCATGTTTTGTGAAGTGGAGTAGGGGCAGACCAGGAAGTGTGGGGTTTGACAGACCGGCGGCGGCATCAGAGAGGCCAAGGTTGCCCCTGTCGCTTGCTCAGTGCCGTTCGACTCTGCTTTGTTATGCTCGCCAGCACAGATGCCACAGTCCCCGGAGAAGTCGAGAATTAGCACATCTTTCAAAGGAAACGCAGGCCGGCTCTGAATCAGCCGTGTCCCTGTCCGACGTGACAGATTGTCGCGATAAGGTGACAAATTGGGCCCTGACGGTGAACCCTCTGAGTCAAAGAGCCGCTTGGCTCCGGCCTGGTGGAGGCCCCGCAGCGGACAGTGTGAAATGACAGATGACATCATGCCCTCCACAGATCCGCCTCTCAGTCATCATCAGGCAAGAACGCGTGGCCCGTCCCACGCCCGGCGGCTCATCTCAGATGCACTCCGGCAATTCCGATCTGTGTTCTTTATTAAACGCTCATTTGCACATAGTTTGTGCAGCTCTGCTCCTGCAAGCTCTGGGTCCTCCTACACAGAGCTGCAATGTAATGACAGTCAAAATGCTGGCAGACACCTCTGGGATTTAGCGATCCCGATGACACGCGCGTAGCCGTCAGCGATTACCGCTAGCAGATTATACCCAGAGCCACTACGGATTTCAATTAACAGCTGCAGACGAGCAATTAAGCGCCGATAAATCCATCGCGACACACTATTACGCAATAACGCAGTCATGCTTTCGAGTGGAGTCACACGACGGTCCTGAAAGTTTTCACGTGCTCACTTTCCTGCCAAGCCTCAATTATCGCCAGACAGGTTGGGACTAAATGATGATTACATTCTCAAATGGGTAACGCATTCTCCTGCCAGGCGGGATGCCCGCTCCCTGTTTAAGTAGCTCAGCTCTGCTATAGTAGCATAGCCGGGTGTCGGCCGTCTGGGAGGAACCAGTGTCAATGAGGGAAAGGCAGTCCTGATTGCTCTTTAATACAGTCTCTACTCTGCTATCTTCTGGCTTCTCCTCCGCTCTTGTCCTGACATATAATAAACTATTATTATGTCAGCTAATGGTGCTGCTATTGCTTCTAAATCTGCCTTTAGCACGTTGTTGGGAAGGGCGCTATATAGAGATTAACTTGAATTGAATTTTGTGGCAAAAGTAGAGGAAGTTAGCTAGATCTGCAGTGAAACGGCAGATAGGATATGAGGTACGGATATCTGTGTTAACCATCCTGTCCCATAAAGATTTATCCCGCGTCGTCCCTTCTCCCCTCATTCCATACCATTCGTCTGAACAGGGGTGTCCGTTTCTGTCCTGTTTCCCGACGGACCTAGCCAAGGAAGGGGGAAGTAAGTTGGAATGGAAATAAGACCCTTATCAAACAGGAGCAAGCGGCATCCTGTGGGTGGAGAAGGCGCTGGCAGACGAGTGGCAGCGGCTGCGTGGGGTTTCCACGGGAAATACGCAGCCCGGCCTCTGACTGCAGAAAGGCGTGTGGCGGTGAGGCGTGTTTTAGGCCCACCTGGGCCTCAGCAGCTGCAGGGCCGCAGTGAGTATAAATAGCCCCTCATGTATCTGGTTTCGGGGCCTCTGTATCCCTTAACGCCGTTTACTCAGAGATGCGGGAACGTGCCCCCAGGTTCATAGTGCCCAGGGCGTGTTCTGCGGGGGGTAGGGGGCAGGGATCAGACGCCCGTCTCTCTTTGTGAATGAACCTGCAGGTTATTGGGCTGAATTGGACAGATGGAAGAGACAATGGAAGACTTGCGGGCTGGTGTGTGGCCCAGTGCATTAGGCCTCTGTCCGTGTGATCGGAAGGTTGCCTGTTCAAATCCTGTCCTCAGCAGGTACTCACAGGTCCAGTGAGACGTTTAACCCCCAGAAATGCTCCAGGGTTGATGGAAAAATGGCCTGACCTTGTACTTGGACCCCAAATGTGTGTGTGTGTGTGTAGGTCATTTGTGAATTACATTGTGGGAACCAAATGAGACAAAAATCTGTTATTTTGATGTTGTGGGGACCATTTTTTCTGTCAAGAGTAGTTAAGTTTAATTAAGATTGTCATTGTTAGGATTAGTGCTATGCCCGTACAAATCAATTGATTGTCCCCACAAAGATACGAATACTAGTGTGCGTGTGTGTGTATGCGTTTGGCTCAAAGGAGAACGAGATATGATATGTGAAAAGCAGCAATGTACTGTACCTGTGCAAATGGCAAATAAAACATCATTTCATTCCAAATCTGAAAGACGCCTCAAAGACAAAAACGAACACGGCAGATGGAGAACAGCTGCCGTCTGTGTCAGACGGTAGTATGAAAGTGGGGGTGCGGAGTGCGGCAGAGCGAGGGCTTATGGGAGATAGGGGACGGCCCTGGAGCCACGGAGTCGGGAAGAAAGCGCGGCGTGCAGAGTCACACATGCTGGTGGCGAGAGGAGAAGGGACTCAGCACGAGTAGAAGTCTTATTGAAGGAGGCCTGCATGGTCCTGTGGCTCGTCTGTGTTCCGACAATGAAGCAGAAATGCAAACAACCGGAAACACCTCTAATCCGGTCCGAGATGGCACATTTACACAATGACAAAATGAGTTCCATTCACAGTTTTCCATGTCCCCATTATTCTAAGAATAAAGCTGAATCACCTGCCTGATTTCTCTGTAATTGTTTGCAGTAACTCAGTTTGCACAGGCTAGAGCCCTTGTCATTGTTAGTTTAAAATATTACTAAGTGAAGTTTGAAAATTGCCTAACGCGCCTATCAGGTGACAGGTTTAATTAGAGCTTTTAGTGGTGAGATGCTACTGTAGGCGGTTGGAGGTCAGCTGGGCTTGAGAGACCTGGAATCGGCGTGCACCCCTATCTCGTGTTTTCGCGTGGCCTCCGCGATAAGATCTAAACCATAAAGCAGAGGGAGAGAAGGTATTTATGGCAAGTTTCTGAATTTCCAGGAGACACGGCGAACGTGAGCCTTTTTCAGGCTGTTGTTCAGCATCTGCCAAGTGTGTGGGACACTTTTTCATATCTGGGGGCCTAAAATAGGTCTCTGTACCAGTTAGATTCTGTTTCTCCTTCCTTCAGTTGTCAGAATCTATTGTGGTGAGTGTAGGAGCCTGAATCTACACCTTGGGTCTAATTGTTCAAAGGATTTTAAATCGATTCGTTCGTAAGGCGAAGTTACGCTTCGGCACAAATAATTGAAGGCGAGATGTAACTCGGTCCCTCACGGCCTTCGTAACAACTGCCTCATACGAACAACTTGTCTGGTCTAATTATTTCACTTTATTAGGGTATTTTTCTGAATATTTTTATTCCGTCGGACGGTGAGAGGATCAATAGGACGATGACTGCGCGTCAGAATAGCCAAACTATGAATGTACAAAATGGAAACTAGACAGGATATATGTGCAGTTATTACAAAGACCTGATTTGATTAATGGACCAGAATTCATTACATCATCAGGAGTAACGATGAATGGTATTTTGGAAGGTATATTATCAGGAAGAGTATTAACCTGGGAAGTGTCTTCCAGTCCTTAGAGCTTTGGCTCACATCCCCCCCCCCTCCCAGAAAGGTTTACATGCACTTCTTTACTAACATTGGCCCCGGGAATATTACATCCTCATCTCTGGGGCAGAGGGAAAGATTTACTGGCTAGATTTGTGTAGACTCTCCCACGTTTCCTCTGAATTTCCTGTTTACTGTCCAAAAGACAGAAATTTGACCATCCTTGTCTTTAGAGCTACAGCAGATGGCAAGAACATGCTCCTGTGTTTATTTTCAGGCTGCACACTTTGTTGCACGTGTGCCACCCCCCCTCCTTAAACACGTAAGCATAATCAAGGGTCCTGGGTTCTCTACTACAGACTACTTAGATCCTACCAAAACCATTACAAAGTAGACAACAGAAATCACTGCTAATTATAGCTTTTCTCGAAAGCACACAGTATCGTAGCGTTAGACATCTACATCTATTCTTCTATTCTACATCTTACATCTATTTACCAAACATTAACCGCCTATACCCATCTGCGTCACAGACGAACCCAGTGCATGCAACTTGCAATGACAGATAACACAATTTAAGCATGTAACCGAAGGGGCCTGATTAACATATTGTATCCCCAAACGGATTTCCGTTTACAAACAGATAAAACAAATGACCATATGCTACATGCGACACTTTTCAAGAAAAATAAATAAAAAGGCATTCAATGACTGCATTCAGTAGATAATCTGCAATACTCTGGAGTATTATAAGATAAAAAAAAAACACTTATGTTATTGGCCTGATCTTAGCTTGTGTGCGTTGAGGCAAAAACCGTAATAGCTGCTTAGCTCGAAAAAAAAACAAAGCAAACCGCTAGTTACCTCCACTCTGCCGTAGCGTCAGGCCAACACATACAGAATCATCCACCCAGCGCTCTCTGGCCCGTCCATGAACTTCCACAAAGCCCGAGGAACTTTGTGTCACCGGTAACACAAAGCGCTTTCGGGGTCCTCTTAGGCCGTTACTGCACAGTCAGTCAAAGTGACCCGTTCGGGAAACGTGGTCAAATCCATAAAATACTTTACACAGAACGCCCAAGCCATGCTCCCAAAATAATATTCTGTTAAGATTGAGTTCTTACTCAACTGAGTAAACAAAAACACCCCCTTTCGCAGTGCTGCGCCAAGCCGGGTTCCTTCCTCGTGCTAGTCTTCCTCTTCCCCTTTCTCCCACATGCTCTTCTCTCCCCTGCTCTTCTGTCTCTTCCACCCTTCCTGATATCCCCCCTGTCTCTCCAATTGGGGTCCTAGCACAGAGTCCCAATCAGCTCACAATCATTGCCTGTCTGACAATACATGGCTATAAGTGTGAGTAAATCTCAGTGGGTTCAACCAAACTACGGTCTGCGTGTTAAACATTAAACTCGCACAGCTGCTTTTAAACTGAATGAAAGAAAAAAACAGTAATAACAGAATATTACTACGGGCTACACACGCACCCCATGTCTAGGGATATTAGCTGTTGTCAGCATCTCTGATCTGTCATCCTGTTTCACAAAGCTGTGTTCACTCACTCTGTGTGGGTTTTGAATGATCTGTCTCACGTGACAGTTTTGACATTTCTGAGTTCCTGATTTTGAGACTTATTCAGCATCTCACTGGGGTTGAGTGTTCCTCATGAATGCAGGTAGTTCTGTTGGACTGTGTATCTGTCATGGAAAAGGTTCATTCTTTTGATGATAATGATGGAGACAGTTGGTTTCACTGGAGTCTCTGTCATGCAGCTCTTGGTCCTGTATTGTGCAGGAGTCATCAGTGGAGAATTCTACATAAGATCTCCCTTTGCAAAGCTCTGTAACTCATGAAAATAGGCAGCAGGATTGTTTGACATGCCAAGGATGGTCATTCTAAGAGAGTTTTTTGCTCAGAAGAGGTTACTTTCACTTTCAGAAATCCTCAGTGAATGACATTAGGTCCTTTAAAGACACCAGAAGTTGTTTGGTACACACTAAAAGAGCTTGTATTGATTTATTTCACACTTGTTCAACTCCTGACAATGGCAGGACATCGACCAAGGCCTGTAGACCTCCTGCAGACCAGACTTCTTCTCTAGGTGTAAGCTGGCAGAACTTTACAATTACATAAATCTGGCTACTACTTATGTCTATACCAACTGCCCCATGCAACATAATCATGACTGCTGGCCAAACTGTAACCTGGCCCCTAATTCCTAACAGGGAGTCCCCCAGCTCCTAATGCAGAGTCCCCCAGCTCCTCACAGGGCGTCCCCAGCTACTAACAGGGAGTCCCCCAGCTACTAACAGGGAGTCCCCCAGCTCCTAATGCAGAGTCCCCCAGCTCCTCACAGGGCGTCCCCAGCTACTAACAAGGAGTCCCCCAGCTCCTAATGCAGAGTCCCCCAGCTCCTAATGCAGAGTCCCCCAGCTCCTAACAGGGAGTCCCCAGCTTCTAACAGGGAGTCCCCAGCTCCTAACAGGGAGTCCCCCAGCTCCTCACAGGGCGTCCACCAATTCTTAACACAAAGTTTCCCAGCTCCTAACGCAGAGTCCCCCAGCTCCTAACACAAAGCTTCCCTGATCCTAACACAGTGTCTCCCAGCTCCTAACACAGAGTCTCCTAGCTCTTAATACGGAGTCTCCCATCTCCTAACAGGAAGTCTCCTGGCCCCTAACAGGGAGTCCCCAGCTCCTAACACAGTGTCCCCCAGCTCCTAACAGGGAGTCCCCAGCTCCTAACACAGTGTCCCCCAGCTCCTAACAGGGAGTCCCCAGCTCCTAACACAGTGTCCCCCAGCTCCTAATAGGGAGTCCCCAGCTCCTAACACAGTGTCCCCCAGCTCCTAACAGGGAGTCCCCAGCTCCTAATACAGTGTCCCCCAGCTCCTAACAGGGAGTCCCTAGCTCCTAACACAGTGTCCCCCAGCTCCTAACAGGGAGTCCCCAGCTCCTAACACAGTGTCCCCCAGCTCCTAACAGGGAGTCCCCAGCTCCTAACAGTGTCTCTCAGCCCCTAAGAGAGAGTAACCCAGCTCCTAACGCAGAATCTCCTAACTCAGTGTTTCCTAAACCAGTCCTCAGGGCACACTGGACCAATCCACATTTTTGTTTTATACCGGTTCCCAGAACACCTGACCCAAGCAATCAGAAGCTCTAAATACCTTACAGGTGTGCTGGTAACTGGGACACAAAAAAAATGTGGATCCATCCAGTGTGCCCTGAGGACTGGTTTGGGAAACACTGTGCAAACTAATAACAAGTTGTCTCCTAACCGCTTACATGATGTCACTTAACTACTAACATGGCGTCTCCCAACTAATAACAAGGTGTCTCCTAACTGCCAACTGCTCACATGGTTTATACGACAAAAGCTGAACGAAATATGGACACGAATGGAGCCTATAGGCAGATATCATCAGAGCTGCCAACAAAGAGACCTGTGCAGAATAGCATAGCATCTAAGGGTAATGTAGATAGCTCTCATCAAAGCTGAATGGCCTGCTTAGGCTATTTCTCATTCCCCGTTCCCCCCATGGAAGTGGAGGAACCTGATCAACAGGGGGCATACCTAACAGGATTGGCTTCGAACCCATAATTTCCTGGGGTGAGTATGATAAAGCTTTTGAATCCATCACTGTGCCCTTTTTTTTAGGGTGAGTTAACATTCAAATCAAATCTTCAAAGATCAAATTTCGATACATAAGAACATAAGAAATTTACAAACAAGAGGAGGCCATTCTGCCCATCAAGCTCGTTTGGGGAGAACTTAAGTAATTGCTCAGAGTTGTAAAATCTTATCTAGCTCTGATTTAAAGGAACCCATGGTTTTAGCTTCCGCTACACTAGCAGGAAGACTATTCCATACTCTAAATACATGCTGTGTAAAGAAATGTTGTCTGAAATTCAGTTTAAAATGTTCTCCTGCTAGTTTCCACCTATGGCCACGAGTTCTAGTATTTAAACTAATATTAAAGTAGCCATTTGGCTGAACAGCATCCAGACCTGTTAGAATCTTATATACCTGGATCATGTCCCCCCTTAGTCTCCTTTGCTCGAGGCGGAACAGATTCAGCTCAGCTAACCTCTCCTCATAAGACATTCCTCTAAGACCAGGAATCATTCTTGTAGCCCTATGTTGCACCCTTTCCAAGGCAGCAATGTCCTTTTTAAGGTATGTTGACCAATCCTGCACACAATATTCTAGGTTGGGTCTTACCAAGGGATTGTATAATCGTAGCATCACCTCCCTTGACTTAAACTCCACACACCTAGAGATGTAACCCAACATCCTATTGGCCATTTTTTTTTTGCTTCCCGACACTGGCGAGAGGGGGACATGGAAGCATCAACATACACAACAAGGTCTTACTCACAATCAGCTTCCTTTATTTCAGTGGAACCCATAAAATATCTGTACTTTATATTTCTGCTCCCTGCATGGATTACCTTACATTTATCTACGTTAAATTTCATCTGCCAGGTATCAGCCCAGTCGCTAATTAAATCAAGATCCTGTTATAGCCTCTGTGCTGCTAATTTAGTATCTGCTACACCACCCACCTTGGTGTCGTCTGCAAGTTTAACCAGTTTACTGTATGTATTGGTGTCAATATCATTAATGTAAATTAGGAACAATAATGGTCCTAAAATTGAACCCTGCAGTACCCCACTATGAACGCAGGCCCACTGCGACATTGTGCCTCTAATAATACCCAGTAGTTTAAAAACTTAATCCCATGATCATCAAGCTTGGAGAAAATAAAGAGTATGTGAGTGAGACCCCAGATGACCTCGGTTAGGGCCTCGGTGGATGCTGGTGTGACAAGTACGTCTGCCGTACAAAGTTACAAAGTCTTTCTGTACTGTGGAAAAGTAGAATTGCGTTTGGTTAAAAAAAAAAAACTCCCTGAACAAATGAAAAAAGGAATCTTAGATTTTAAGTCTCTGTTCCTGTAGTCTGTGCCATGCTATACTGATTTTTCATGCTTATTGTTAGAGGGGGATACAACTGAGCAATTTCTATCAGATTCAAACTTTTTATTAAAAGTAGATGTGCAGGTATGTCTGTACCTTAATGTGCATTGGTGTATCTGCACTGTGATGTGTGCTACCTGCATAGTTATGTGTGCATGTGTGTCTGCATTGGGATGTGCATAGGGGTGTCTGCATTGGGATGTGTACAGGTCTGCCTGTATTGTGATGTGTACAGGTGTATCAGCATTGTGATGTGTATAGGTCTGCCTGCATTATGATGTATACAAGTGTGTTTGCCTGCATTGTTATGTATACATGTGAGAAGCAAATATAATGACCAATCGACATTTGCTGACTTTTTGGGGATTGGGCATTTAATTCACGCTTTTCAGTTAGTCTTACATGGGGAAATGGTGTCAGGATTTTTAAAACAGCTATTTATTGGTTTCTTGTGAGAGTCGACAGAAATGCAGGAAATTTGAGGTTCGCTTTGTCGCTAAAAACAGAAAGCTTTTCCTTCAGATACCAGGGGGAAAATTACTGTTGTACAATGGATTAGATATTACTGGAATTGCTTCACTGAAGATTCACAGGTAAATTTAAAACTCTGTAATGACTTTTTGTAAATAGATTATATAATACAAGATATTGACTGTGTAATTTTGTGTTATTCGCTGAAAAACAATGAAAACTGCTTTAAGAAAACCAAATGAATAAAAGTATGTGGAATTTAAGATACACTTCAGTAAGTTTATCATCGAAAATGTTAGCAATTTTTTGTATTTGTGAGTGTGGTAAGCTTGCAGTCTGTAGAATTTTTTATTTTCAGTTTTATCCTCCTGAGACCCAAGGAAAAAAGTGTCTTTCAATTTTAGGTTATTTGTCTTTGGGGGAAATAAGACATCTTGCAATTTAGATTTTTTCAAATTTATTTTTATTTTTAATTTCACAGCATGTCCTCTTTAGTGTACAACAGGAATAAATATGTTTCCTTACATCAGTGAAAAGATAGGTGCAAAAACAAAATGTCCACTACAATGGACATAAATGAATGGGCGGGGTCTCAGGAGGATATAATTTTATATTATATATGATTGTTTTTTTTTATCAGTGAAATGTTATTAGACTAAGTGTAAGGAATGATTGAAACATTTAATTTAAAAATTGACAACCTTAAAATTAGATTTTTGAGATGGGCAGTAATTGTATAATGATTTCAGGCTTGCTGATAGCTGAGGAAGAAACAGAGATGTAAAAATTAAATGAGATATCGTTTCAGTACCTGTGATGAGTGAGAGAAATAAAGCAAGACTGCATGAGAAAGTTAGTGCTGTGACAGACGTTTCGTGATTGGGGTCTTTATTATGATTTTATATTGAATTGCTCACCATCACTAAACTGAGGAATATGAAATGATTGGCTAAAATGACAATAGAATCATTGAACGTCTAATTTAATTATGATGGTATTTTAAATTTTGTTAACAGTATGTTGTTAACGGCATGTTGAGTTGGCAGAGCTTTTACAGCTTTCAGGATTTTATGTTCAGTAAATAAGTTTAATTTCTCCAAATGACATTGAATTAAATTAGAATGAGTGTCTCTCGTGGAGCTGGTTGGATATGTGGATAATGTGCTGTGGAGATAAATAACCTCCCTCCAGGTGTGTGGCTCTGCAGATTTGGAGTTGATCAGAAGGTTGCTGGTTCAAATCCCATGACAGATAGAGTGGTAACACTGTTGGACCAATGAGCAAATCCCTTAACCTTAATTGTTCCAGGGACTATCTGACCCTCCAGACTGATTCACAATTTTATGTCTTTTTGGACAAAAACATTTGCTAAACAAACGGATGTCCTGTCAGTAACTCAGTGTGGGTACTGTGACATTAGCAGAGTCATTTAAGTTGGCCCAGTGTCTCCATGCTGTATAAAGCTTTTCCAGGCTAAATTTTCACAATTATTTATGTTGCATCCCATGTGGGTTTATGGCTCTGAAGTTTCAGTTTATGTTTTACTGCCGGCGACACCCAGGGTTACAGATTGTTCCGGCAATTCTGCAGTGGGCAGCAGGTGAACCCCAGGGCGGTCCAGCCAGCTGGAACACTACACTCTTCAGCTTGATGAAATACCTTTGGCTCTCTCAGGTACGGGGGCCATGTGCCCCCTCCCAGCCGGTGTAACTGTCACATACCCCGGGGCTTTACACTCTTTGCAGAGTGACCATCCATACAGCTGGCAGGTTGCTGGAGCCGTTCAGGTGAAGAGTTTTGCTCAAGGGCACCACAGCAGGCGTGTTGTGGGACATCTGGGACACATACCCTAAGTTCAGTCCTTCATCCAGTATGTCCTTAACTGCTCCGGCAATGTATCAAGTACAGGTCTGCCAGGTAGCAGTAAAAATCACCTTTTATGCTGAACCTAAAATACCAGTTTGTGGCTGTTCAGAAAACCTGCAGGTCAGTCTAGACAAATCTGTCAAAATAAGCACTGTTTAATAAATAACAGGGCTGCGGGGGAAAAAAGCAGTGGGATTAAACACTGTGTCTACAACAGGGCTGACATATAACCAGACTGCAAGCTCTGGAGGAGTTTGCTGAAGCAATTGTTTTGAGTTCCCATTGATGTCATTGATGTTTCATTGATAGATTTACATCAGAAGCCAGATTCAAGGGCCCTGGCTGCTCTGCTGAGATGATGCTGCATTGTCCTGTATGCCTACCAGAGAGGGTAATACCTCTTTGTACTGATGTGATCTTACACTTACAGATGAACCAACATGAAAGCCCACAGAATATGGGCCTTTTCAAAGACTGTATATCGACAAGTAGGTTAAATTTAGGTTTCTTGGTGTGGAGCAATAATCCGATGGTAGATCTGTTGGTGTGCTGGAGAAGGTTGATGTTGGATCTCCAGGTACAGAGCTTTTTCTGCTGAGTTTGAGGATGAAGTGCCTGTGCTACATTTATGATAGATAAATTCTGCCCCTGTCTGGGTCTCCTCTCCACCAAGCCTGTGCTGTTTATTTTAGTGGGAGATGGCAAAGATCACAACATTTTATTAGCTGTGGTGAAACGGGGAGAGGGGGGTGACTGGGAGCCAATGACGAAAGCTGGAACGATTACCCGCCATTCTGGGTTAGGGCGATCATCAGCGTGACCGGAATGTGAGCAGCCGATGGTCAGTATTTAAACCCTCGGCCAGGAACCGTAGGGCAGGCAGGACCCAACAGATGGCCTTCCTGGGTCACCGCGTGCGGAGCGTGACGGCGCGGCAGGCGTGACGCACATGCCTTAAGGTGTGAGGCGTCTCATTAGCCAGGCCTGATCAGCATTCCCCACGCAGCCAGCGGTCAAGGGGGGCGCCCACAGATCAGACCGCCTACCGGTCACGCTTGCTCGCGGGGCCGGGGCTCATTTCCATTTGTGCATTCAGGAAGGTGCTCTGGACCATGATCCCGCGTGACCCCTCCCGACACCTGGCCGGCTTGCCTGCTCTGGCCCCACGGGCGTCAGGAGAGAGGCGCTGACCCACCTTGTCACACCAGCGCCGTAGGCAGGCGAGAAAAGGCCAAACGGAGAGACAGAAGGTATTCAGAGGACAGCTTCGTGTGAACCTGGAGCAGAAACTGCCTACAGTCATGCTTCCCACTAAGACCAGGATGTAATCTGTCCCATATCGGATATCTCCACCAGGTTATCCCACCGTACCCCACCGCCAACAAAGGCAACGATACAGGAATAGTCAGGCAGCCCAAAAAAAAGAGGCCAGCGTGTTTTTTATCTGTTATGGATCTGGATCAGCAGCAGCGCAGCCGCCACTAGCGCAGCCGCCACCAGCGCAGCCGCCACCAGCGCAGCCGCCACCAGCAGGCCCCATGTCTGCAGCGGCAGTGCACCTGTTATCCTTTTTCATGATCCTGACAGATCCTTTTATTTGACACTCTTTAAATGTGGTTAATTTTCTCACAGAGACTCTGTGTTGCTGTTACGCTCCTCATAAAAGAAGCAGGTTATTGTTCCTGTAAAGACAACATTGCTTATTTACCTCCCTATGCTATGTGCATATATTTATGGCTGTCCAGTAATAAATGTATGATTAAATATGAAAGTGTGTATATTAATGTGGTCTGTTTTGGAGCAAAACTACATTAAAAACTGAAGGGCTTTTAGATTGATTGCACTTCTGCTCCAAGTCAATATAATTTTGTTAGGAAGGCCACATCCCCAGGGATTCTGGTTCTAACCGGAACCTCGACTCGTGGGTATTCCATTTACCCGTTCGAGTGCCGCCGTTCTCTGCGGCGGTAGTGTGGCACGCCTCCCTGCCAGCCTATCCACTCGACTCACTGATATTTAATTCGATTACAGAGATCTCGCGTCCCCTTCTGGCAGCTCCAAGGCGATTCACCAGGTCTTTTCATCTTTATGTATTTATCAGAGGGATAAATTGCTTTTTCCGGCCCAGTTTTATTTGACCACCCACACGTGCCGGCTCGCATGCGGGCACACTGGTAGAGCACCCTCACACACATGCGCCCGCAATCTAACAGCCAATAGAAACGGTCCTCCTCACCCCACCCTCCTCATCAGGTTCAACCTATGATTGACATCGAGGAATGTTTTATGAGATTGGTTGGGGGGTGGGACTTGTCACCCTTGCGTTAGACTCCAGTGAGGCTGTTAACCGGGCGTCCCATTCCACAGTACAGCAAGGTAGGGGACGTGTAGGTATGAGGCTCTCTGGGCCAGCTTTTTCCCGGGGGGGGGGGGGGCAAGGGCGGTGCTATGGGGAGGGGAGGGGACTGGCAGTCCATATCTGTACATTTTTGTTGAAAACAGAAAGCTGTCGAATGGCCAATCAATTTGTTACCATACCTACACTTAATACAGGCACTCAGCTTCCGTGTTCAACCTATGATTGATGCACTTTGCCTGCTCTCTGAGTTTGTCTTTTTAGATGTCATAAGAATGAGTGGGATATGATAAAGTCTCCATATTGACTGGCTATAGAGATCACTGCCTCACGATGGACTGGAGCAGTGTTTCTCAGGCTGGGTCACAGCTAAATTGTGGAGTTAAGAGGGAGCAAAAATGTGGACTGGCTGAGGCTTCCTGAGGACCGGGTTGAGAAACAGTGGTTTGGAGGAAGCTCAGGAGCTCGGTCCGTCCCGCATGTCTGAGGCCGCCTGGATATACACAGTGCACTGTCATGTGGTTTTTGGAACACGGGACCTTCCCCGACGTGTTTTCAGGCCAGCTGGATAACCCGGTGCATGATTCGCTTTGAGCAGTCATGGAGAGCTTGGTGTTCACTTTGACTGAGGCCAGCAGGTGGCGTGGAAGTTAAGGGCTGGACAACAGAACAGGTGGAAGAGGACCGTTGGGTGTTGGTGACCTAAGTCTAGCTTGGCTGGATTTCCTGTGAGGAGCTGAGAATGCTCAAAGGCAGCATTAAGGACGGGAGGGGAAACCGGCCCAAACCAGGGTAAGAGTACAGAGCGGGAATCTACGAAGCTCGGCATGCATTTCTGTGGCCGTCAGCTTCCTGTCACCCACTGGGAGGCCTCACTTGTCACCATAATTGGTAAATAATGAGCTGAAGCAGATGGCCCACCCTGTCACTTGTGCCACAGAATCTTCCCCCCCAACCCCCCATGTTTTTTTTTTGTCACTTTCTTGTTGCCACAGTCGCCATGACGCGCTGAATCCTGCCAGGGCCTCTCGCTCGTCGCCCTCTTTTCTCACAATTTGAGTGCCACGTGAGAAAATCTGCTCGACTGTCATCTCTCAGATAATCCATATCAAATTTTAACCCTCCCCTATTAAGATGCACCCCTCCCCCGGTAAAACAAAAACAAAACGGAAAAGAAAGCACACATTTTCAGCAGCACAGACAAATTAATTTCATGGAAGCTTCTTTGGGATATTGCCAATTAGAAGTGTAATCTGGGGCTGTAGCCTGCTTATAATGGGGGATGAGCAGACCGCGGCTGGGCCCGGGCAAGCCATCGCCGCCTCGGTGGCAGCTAAACGTGCCTGTGTGACATCCCCAGTGCACCCTGACGGTGACAGCTCTGAAGTGACACTCCTGACAATCCTCACTTAATTAACAGGAGAGGGATCAAGTCACATGCTTCACTGTGGCGTTTATAGCTTCTGCTGGCACTAAATCATGGGTGTTTACAACCGTGTTTATACCGCGCGTGCACCACCTACACTGTTATACATTATTTATGTATTATTCATTTATTTTTGGGGTGGGGCTATTGTGCCAGGGGTTTTAATATATATATATATTATTTTTGTAATGCAGCCAATCATGTTAAATGACTTTCTCTGCATTGCTAACTCCATGTTGTTGCCATATTTTTATGGCAGCCACAGATAACCCTCAAGGTGACCTCGGCCCACAGAGATCAGCCATTGGTCACTCCCCCATTTCTCTAAAGGCTTGCATACAGAGGGCCACACCCCCTGTAGTAGGACGCATGAGGCCCTATGAGCAGCAAGCCCAGTCTGCTTGGCTTTCAGCAGCATTCAATTGCTTCTCAGCCCATGCGGCTTCCATAGCAAATTTTTCAGGTGAGCTCCGCCTCTGAATGTCCACCATCCCAATCTGAGGCTCACCTACACTGATAGCTGGTAACCTTCATCAGGCTAATTCAGACTAAGGTCTGATGAGGGCGAGATGTGTTCGACTGTAGAGCATGATAACCCATTGAGTGCGTTACCCTGGAGACCAGGCCAGCCTACAAAACTGTACAAAAATCATCAAATGCTTTCAAATCCCCACGTAGGGCTTAATTTCGAAGATGTTCAAGAATTCTCATTTTTAGAGACAAAGACGAAAGATTCAGAGAAGCTTCCGCCTTCCACTTGGGGAATGTGGGAAGAAGGGAGAGATAACGGGCTTTGCTTGAAAGTGACATTAAAAATACATTAACGTCTTCAAAAGGCAGCACCGAAAGACATAAATGAGAATCGGAGGAGTTCGGAAAGTGGCGAGGCTACAGGTGCGACGCGAGCCTGGCCTTCATCCTGAATTTCTGCAGGAGTCGAGCCGCTCGCTGTGGCGGCTTTGCCGAACCCCGGCCTGTCACAGGCGCTTCTCACAAGCTCTGCTTGTCCTTGCAAAGAAAACATCAGAGCGACTCCCTTTATAGCTCTCGGATTTTGAGTTTCCGGAACTAAAAGAATGTTTCTCTCTCTTCTTTTCCATGATGCTGCCATTCACGACATGCCTGGTTTCCCTCCACACAGGTAAGACAAGACGCATTTCATGTGTGACACTGTGGGCCCTGCATTCGGAGGGGGCGGGGGGAACGATCCACGCCACAGTTAGGTTGTGGTTCCGTATTGCACTAAATGGGGTAATTTTCTCCAGCAGGATATATCACAGCGGGTAAATAAATGATTAGGAAGCAGCACATTCTTAGTTTCTCCCGGTTTTAAAGTTACCTACTGAATTACTGATGTGCTAGAAGTCATAACACTGCATGCCAATAACCAGACCAACGTAATCAGAACAATGTTGTTCATTCTTACCGTGTCCTTCCAGAATGTGTGTGTGTATCAATTAATGAGACTTTACCCAATATGCATTGCAAAAGTATTTCCTAGTCTGTCTTTCTGCTGTGTAAGTTTGATGATGGTAGATGTGGTGATGGTGATCCCTAGTTTACGCCGTCATCGACTGGGGGCCTGACGTGCTTTTTTAAGCCGCATGGGTCTTTAAGATCCGAAGTGCCGGCATGAGTGTGCAAGTATACCCCCGCAACCAGGAGCACCTCTGCACCACACCGGGGCGTGATGAAAGGACAGCGTCCCTCTGCGTCTGTCCCTGTTCATAACGCAATTTCACAGAAAATCATTACACATCAGTGCGACCCTGCGCTGGATTAGCACTTATGGAAGATGGATGGATCATTGCATGTAATTACATAAACCATCATTACATATATTATTACATGTAATATTATTACACACGACCCTGACCAGGATAAGAAGTGGGAAGATGGATAGGAGGCTTATTGCACAGAACACAAAAAGTCATTACATGTAATGTTATTACATCATATCATTATTACACATAATGTCATTATAGACTACAACGTATCATTATTACACATGATGTCATTATAGACTACAACGTATCATTATTACACATGATGTCATTATACACTAAATATATCATTATTATACATAGTGTCATTATAGATTACAATGTATCATTATTACACATTATATCATTATACACTAAACATATCATTATTATACATAATGTCATTATAGACTACAATGTATCATTATTACACGTCATTATAGACTGCACATATTATTATACATAATGTCATTATAGACTACAACATCATTATTATACATAATGTCATTATAGACTGCATGTATCAGTATTACATATAATGTCATTATACGTTAAACATATCATTATTACACATAATGTCATTATAGACTAAACATGTCATTGTTACACATAAAGTCATTAATGACTACACATACTGATATTACACGTAACAGCATTATAGGCTATACATATTGTTGTTACAGATAATCATAGTCATTACATATATCATTATTGCATGCCTATTATTACACATACCATCATTCCACATAACACTGTTTCACATATCACACTTAACATCATTACACATGTCAACATTCCATGTCACATAATCTTACAATTATACATGCTGAAGGCCTGTCTTTCTGCTCCCGGTGGCAACGCTAAACAGGCAGGCCTGACCACAGGATGGGGTGTTGGGGTGAATCCAGCCGGTCTCTGTCCCATGTCCACTCGGCGTGTTTTGAGCTGTGAGCCGCACACCCACCACACACGGCATGTGCTGGCCCCCCAGCTGAGCTGTCTTGTTGCGTTCCGACTGCCTGCTTCCGTAGGTGATGCGCTGTGGAGGAAAGTCAATTCCAATGTCTCAGCGCTCATTCTTTCCATTTCAGTCACACCATCCCAAACATCTGCTGTCTGCCTTTCCAAGGACAAAAAAGGAGAGAGGGAAACTGGAGATTTAGATACACTAAGCTGGCAGACATAGCTGTGCTGTCAGGACACACTGAGACACCCACCCCCTCAGGAGGCAGTCAGGGTCTGGGTCTCACCTGACTGCTTCATACTCATTCACCTGCTATCCAAGCATACTGGTCACCACCCGGCTTCTGTTACCCCCACTAACAAATACTCACCGCACTAGATTCTGTTCACCCCCCAGTTACAAACTGTCACTGCCCTGAATTCTGCCACCCCCATTTATAAATGAACACTGTCCCTGCTTCTCTTACCACCGGTTACAAACTTTCATCACCAACTGATGAACTGTTACCCCCAGTTACAAACAGTCACCGCCTCTGGTTCTGTTATTCCCAGTTACAAACAGTCACCGCCTCTGGTTCTGTTATTCCCAGTTACAAACAGTCACCGCCTCTGGTTCTGTTATTCCCAGTTACAAACAGTCACCGCCTCTGGTTCTGTTAAACCCTGATGTGAACAGTTACCACTCGCTATTCTGTTAGCCCCTGTTATGAAGGTCACCACCCTTGGTTTTCTTACCGCTGGTTACGAATGGTCACTAAGCCTATTCTGTCCCCCTAGTTACAGACAGTCACTGCCTCTTTCTGCTACCCCCATACACCCCCATATACGAATGGTCAGTGCTCTTGCTCTCATATTCTCAGTTACAAATGGTCACCACCCCCTGTTGTGTTACCAATGGTTACAAACGGTCACCATCTGCTGTTCTGTTACCCTGGTTACGAAGGCCATCACCCTAGATTCTGTTACACCTGGTTACAAACAGTCACAATCCCCTATTCTGTTAGCCTAGCTAGGTTCACTCACCAGCCCTTTCAATAGCCTGGCTTGTGCATCTCGAGGGTTCCTGCTGGCGTCGCCCACCGGTCTGGCTGCATCACGTGATCCGACCAGGTGCTCCGTGGTGCATTCGAGCACCAGGGTTGCGCCCCCCGTAGAGATCACACGTGTCAGCAACACACAGGGATGAAAGCTGGGGGCTTTTAACTGAGTCAAAGTGAAGCTTCGTCAATACATGCATCTGCTGTGTTTGTATTACGCTGGGGCCAATCGAGCCGGCGGAGTGCTGGCAAGTCAGCCTGAGAGTGACACAAGCACTTTGATGATGCACTTTGCTGTCGGATTTCAAGTCCGGCCCGAGACATGAAAGAATGTGAATTAACCGCTTTCATGCAAAAAAAAACAAAAAAAAAAAAAGCAGCCCGACCAGATTGTTTCTAGCTGGGCACCAAGCCAATGTTTCCTTCCTAAAGTAAGATATAGCGTCTATTTTTTCAAATTTATTCCATATCAGTCCTCATTCTTAATGCAAGGAAATATTGCATGTCACTGTCATGGTTAATTTGGGATCCTCCGTGATTAAGTGCGGCACCAGTGCGGAAGCCCTTGCTGGTAATGAGTTAACACTTCAGAGACTTAATTCAGACTAGTTATGGGGCTATAGTGGACTCCAAGTTTCTGATCATGAGTTCCTGGTGGAGGATCTCCTGCACAAACAGGAGGGAGCGCCTTCTCCTGCCTTTTGCTAGCTATATACTAGGCGAGCTCCTGTCGGGGGTTCTTGAGTGACCTAGTGCAGAGAACCCCCCCACCCTCGGTCGGTGATGGGACAAATTGCCTACAGGTAGTGGCAGTGCATTTCACCTGTCCATTCTCTTAAAATAAGGGTCTGTTCTCTGTCTCTCCCTCTCTCTCACTGGTGGATTCCTTGCCCCCGGGGAAGTCGCCTTGTTCCAACCTCCGTGGCGCTCAAAGGTTTGGCCTTGCCCGAGCGGCGTGGGCTTCACACTGTTCTGCTGTTTGGAAAGTGCCGTTTCCAGGGGCACCTGCACAGAAACGCAGTGCATGCTTTGTCACTGGGTTCATTTTTAGAGCGATATCCATCAGCCGGCACAGCGGCTGAGGTACGGGCAGAAACCTACTGTTGTACCTGTGAGTGAGAACATCAGCAGACCATCATGCCGTACAAAGGAAAAACACCATCACTGCATATTTTATCAAAATTGAGCTATGACTGAAATCGGGTCTCTTGGGCTCTGCCTTATCTCCTGACAAAATATCTTACCTCAGGTATGCTCAGTTATCATTCCCCTACTTTCCACGCATATGGGTGAACAATTAACAAACGTCAAAGCCCTTTTTCTCAATTTTGGTGTTGGTGTAATTACTGTATTTTGCCTATGTGGGGCAGTATAAATGGTTAATGTCACTTTTGGATGGAGGTACTGATTATAAACTGCTCTTACCGGAGGGTGTGACTGACTACTGGGCCCTTTGTTGAACATGAATCGGATGCAAATTCTCTTAACAGTCCCGAACTTGGCTGCTTCGGCGGGATCGTGGCTCTCCGGGTTTCTATCCGGCGCCTTTAAGGTGGACCAGCACGCGGCGTCTCCGGGGGAGACCTTATGGCCTGGCAGGTTGTGACACGGACAGATGCTGCGGCGGTACTCCATCACTTTGATGCGGCTTCTGACACAGCTGTCAGGTTCCGTGAGGAGAACAGAGATTAATTAACGATCACATTCAAAACGAGAAACACTGATGCCGCGGGACCTAACGCGCCATTTAACCCCGCAAATCACACTGTCTTTATTCTATATCTCTTCCTTATGCTAATTTAAATTTGATTTATTGCACTTAGTGCCTATTTTGATCACGTGCTCCTGCGTGTGAGCAACGATGTTGCGTTGCGCATTAATTAAGCTGTGATTTATTTAAAGCATCCGAATACAGCCCTGCAAGCTCTACCATGGTACCGGGACGCGGATCCACTGTAAAAGGTCTCTTTCTGGAATGGATCAACTCTCTGAATAACCTCTCCAGTATCCGGCCAGCTGACTACTATTAGCGAATTTAAAAAGAATGAAGTGTCAGGTGTCCTGTGAACATGGAATGGCTTTCTGAAAAGTCACCCTGTGTTTTGTCAGGCCGTCAGTCTCTTGCTAAATATGGAATTATTCCGGTGGTGGTGCCATCATCAGATCAGACCTTCGACCGGTTGCACTCACCGGCCAGCAGGAAGGCGGCCCTGAATCTGTCTATGGCAGCCGGGGAGTGAGCGCTGACTGTACGCGGCTCGCTCCGCCAGATGGTGCGCTGTATGCGAGGGGCATGGGTGTGCTTGGCGGGGGCAGGACGTGAGGGATGGGTGTTTGTTCAGATGCAGTAAATGCAGCGCTGGGTAGTTCTGGGTTCCTGTGGTGCGGCACGGGCTTCGGAACAGAGCTCACATCCACGTTCAGCAGCGCCGCGCTGTGTGTGTCTGCAGGGTTCACATTTAATCTCTTATTTATTCAGCACAGACGAAGTTGGGCTTACTACCGCGGAAAGGAAAACGCACGCAGTCATACTGGGCTGCAGGGGGCGCAGCGATTAAATATTTGGGATTTGAAAATTTTTGGTTTATTGTTTTGTTGCAAGGATAAATATTTGAGTGTAAAATAGGTAAACACTGAATACCGGTAAGTATTAAGAAACATGGGTAAGAAATGTGAGTTTAAGTTTGTTAAGGCATAGGGGTTTATCTCCTGTCCTCAGACCTGTTTTGCACAGAGATTATCACCTGTACTATCCTCGGACCTGTAAGGAACAGGGATTATCACTTGTATGCTCCTCGGACCTGTAAAGAGCAGGGGTTCATCACCTGTTTTATCCTCAGATCTGTAAAAAACAGGGATTATAACCTGTACTGTCCTCAGATCTGTAGAGCACGGGGAATATCACCTGTACTGTCCTCAGACTTGTAAAGCACAGAGATTATCACCTGTACTATCCTCGGACCTATAAGGAACTGGGATTATCACCTGTACTGTCCTCAGGCCTTTAAAGCACAGGGATGATCACCTGTACTATCCTCGGACCTGTAAGGAACAGGGATTATCACCTGTACTGTCCTCAGACCTGTAAAGCACAGAGATTATCACCTGTACTATCCTCGGACCTGTAAGGAACAGGGATTATCACCTGTACTGTCCTCAGACCTGTAAAGCACAGAGATTATCACCTGTACTATCCTCGGACCTGTAAGGAACAGGGATTATCACTTGTATGGTCCTCGTACCTGTAAAGAACAGGGGTTTATCACCTGTACTGTCCTCAAACATAGCAATCCCAGATCAGCATGAACAACTATATAGTAACGTTAAGTGAACCTCTGATTCAGAGTGATTTTCTAGAGTGATTATCCAGGGTATATATCCAGAGTTCTTAGTGATTATCTATTGTGTTCATCTACAGCAATTATACAGAGTGACTCTACATAATGGTTAACTATCCAGGCTGCCTATAGAGGGTGATTATCCAAAGTGTTTATCCAGTTCTCATGTATGTTGGGAGTGATGGCGAGGCTGACAGTTGTGGTTCCATGGTAGCAGAGTCTCATGACACAGATGGTGATTCCCTGCGCCGCTTAATGATGAACACACAGGCTCTCAGGGACAAAGTCAGATCAGGGGTAGAATATAGAATACATTTTATTACATCTGCCAACTTTACATTGACTTGCTCTTCTTCCAGAATGGAATCTTGTACCTTTAGCTGGTTGGAGATTAGATGGCTTGTCAACGGCTTTTTGATCTTTAATATCTTTTTTTGATTTTCAGGTTGTAAAAAATCCCATAGACTTTGACCGGGGGAATGTTGGAAATGCAAACACTGGCGAGCCCATGTCATCAGCTCTGACAGGGTTCAGCAGACTAAGGCTCACATCTGTCAACACCGTAATGCTGCTGGTTAAAAAACGACTCCAGCGACTTTCCTCAAACCACCTCACTTCCTGTCATGCTCTGTTTTTGTTCATATTGCCACTGTTATTATCTACTACCATTGCTGGTGCTGTAGTTTGTTATTTTTCGTTATATAGCTTTTGTGTTGCTGTCCGTGGCTGGGAGCACAGGCGCAGGAATATATTTTGGAGCGGTGGAGAACAGACAGCCCACATGTCCACCCAGTACTTCGTCTCACTGAGGGTTCATTTTTCTCAATTACAAGGCATTATGCTGTAGACAACGACAATATGATCTGCCGCTTTTTTTATTGCTGACCTTTAGAGGATAAAAGCATCCGGAATGGCTTTGAAGAGCACCAGACAATCTGCTGGTCTGAAATCAAAGGCCCAAGCTGTATACAGTAATGTCATCGATCTGACTGATACTGTATGTCATTTCGGACTTCTCTGAAGAAATGGTAGCAGTGTTGGGTGCCCAACAGGCTGATTGGCTGTCCACCAGGAATGGGAGGGGCTATGTAAGTCCAACACTCCTATTGGTCCTTCGAAAACATAGGAGGAGCTGTGCATGCTCGAAACACAAGTTGGCCCTCCAAAAAACAGGACACCTAAGAGAGATGGGTGGAGACTGAATGGAAATGCAGAAGAAGTGCTGGGGATGTGTTTGCCCCAGAGGTAAGAGGGGCCTTGGAACAAATTCAACAACAAAATGGCTGCTTCCTTTGCTATAAGCATTTGCGTTTTATCCAGCTGTGTCACATGCTGGCTGTATAAACTGCAAGCATCACTCTTAGTGTCCATTTTGCTTACTTCTGGCACTCAGTAGGGCTCTTCTGAATGAGGACAGAAGCCCGTAGAGTATTTAATTAGAAAACCCCCACAGTGCAAAGGCTCCCGCGTGTTGGTCTGTCAGGACTGTGTGTCTGCTGGAGGATGATAGCCCATCTGTTGTCTAAAGTAAGTGAACCATGAAGCTTCATACACAAAAACAGCGCAATTCTCCTCAAACCACAGCCCCCCACCACCACCACCACCACACAAACTCATCCTTCTTTTGTCCACCTGGGAGATGCAGGTTAATTGGTCATAAAATTAGGCTTGATGTTGTTGGCGACATGGAGTGACAGGCGCGTGAAATGGTTTGCTGCGGGTGGTCGTTTAAAAACCCCAGGAGCTGAAATGCGGGATGGCATGAAGGCTGCATGGAGCCGTCTTCACGGCGGGAGGGGCACGCTCTTAAAAATGCCCTGTCCAACCAGCAAGGGGGCATGATGTCAGATCAACTGGCTATTTACAATTTATAATGGGGAAATGCATAACAGCCAGGACAAAAGAGGCCCATTTGCATGGATACAGATGAGCACTTGTGTGCCACACCACAAGTGCTGTGTTTAACACTTTCAGAGTGACATTAATAGGTTTTACACATACACACACACACACACACACACACACATTATCTTTGTGGGGACTCTCCGTTCATTTCTATGGGGAAAACTCTAATCCCAACATGATGACCTACTCAGCCCTAACCTTAACCATGAGTAACCAAAACAAATATGAGACTTCTGCCATTTTTAGTTTTTTGATTGTATTAATAGATCTTTGAGGGGACCTGAAAAATGGTCCCCGCAATGTAAAAATTACAGACTTTTATCACTTTGTTGGGGACATTTGGTCCCCACAATCTAATACAAATCTAACACACACACACACACACACACACACACACACAGCCAAGCACTCTGAGATTTTCAGTCACGGGTACATTTATATTTGGTGTAATGGGAGAACAGTCCATGCAGCACTGCTGTAACTACAGTGAAGGCTCCACGTGCGTGCCTGCTTTCACATGCCTGACTGCATGTATGCAGGGAGTGGGCCTGGCAGGAGCACAGTGCAGCGACATCACACGACAGATCACAAGGACACACGCGTGTGCATCACATCGCACAGGAATGCTCTTCGTCTGTTTGTTTGTTGCTTCAGTTATTAGGTTTGAAAATCTGTGGTTCTTTATTTTGTCAGATTCCTCTGCTGCAGGGACCTGAATGTTTGGCAGAAGTATCTAAAAAAAGATGTGTAATGATGTATCCCATAATGCACTGCTGCATAGAAATGCATTTTCTGACAGAAGGAGTGTCAATTGTATTGAGGCATTTTGAGTAGTTATTGAGTAAGTTGCATTTAAATTCACATTTTTTGGTTAAACTATATTTCTTTTTTGATAGTATTTATGCATACTATGTTGGATCTCAAACACTTTAAAATACATGGACTCCATGTTAGTACAGCCCTTTATTTTTCTGTAGTTATTTAGTGATTATTTCATTAACGCCAGCTATCTGTCTACATGAAGCTGTCAGACAAACAGCAGGGTGCACTAACAGCTAACAGAATCAGAGCAGCCTTTTGGTGAGGCTTTCCAGCAATGCAGGTGTGTAGAGAGCATCACCGTAGTGACTATCTGCCAGAGGACTGACCCTTATGCTCCCCTAACAGCTGACTGCACTGCAGGCAATGTTAGAGGGAAGAGAATAAAATTATTTATAAGAAAAAGAAAGAAAAAAGGAGATGTAGCAGACAGTATAATTTCCTGTTACCTGTTCAGGGGAGAGAGAGCAAGAGAGAGAGAGAGAGAGAGAGAGCGAGAGAGAGAGAGAGCACTGCTGAGAGCCAGGTGGTCAACAGGAATGCCTGCGAGACGGGGATGTACGGAGCCCACCTTCAGCGGTGCACATTTCCTGCCTGGTGGTGTGATGCCTGTTTGCTTTTGAAGATGGCTGCACTTTCTTGGCTGCTTAAAATGGCTTTTTGGTATATTTTTTGCTGATATTGCGAGTCTTTGGCCTGCCAGAATGTGCTTCAAGCTCACAGCCCTTCCCTGTTTATAATCTCTGCCCCAAATTCCCAGGGCTTGGGAATGACGTGCTTACAGGGGCTGCGCCAGAAGTGTCTACATGACACCCTGCTGCAAATAAGCTGATGTGTAAGGAGGACCACGTAGGAGGTGATGTGTAAGGAAGAGCAGGTGTGAGGTGATGTGCAAGGAGCGGCAGGCGCGAGCAGGTGTGTAAGGAGACAGAGGTGTGAGGTGATGTATAAGGAGGCATGTGTAAATAAAATGAGTAAGGTGGAGCACATATGATCATATGTGTAAGGAGGAGTTTGTGAACAGATATGTGAGGAGGAGCACACGTGAGTAGATGTGTAAAGAGCAGCAGACGTGAGGCGATGTGTAAGGGGTAGCATGTGCGAGAAGATGTGTAAGGGGTAGCATGTGTGAGCAGATGAGCAAGGAGGAGCAGGTATGACGTGATGTGTAAAGAGGAGCATATGTGTGCAGATGTGTGAGGAGCAGGTATGACATGATGTGTAAAGAGGAGCATATGTGTGCAGATGTGTGAGGAAAAGAATGTGTAAGGAGGAGCACGTGTGAGCAGATGTGGAGGAGCACGTGCAGTGATACATTGGAACTGCATTGTCCATAAGTAAATATCCAGCCTTATCAAACTTATTCTTTCTTCAGTTATGTTGCTGGACAAAGGCATCTAAAGGATACATTGTGGTGTAGGAATAAGTTTCCTCATTTTCTTTTCTCCCCACAGGGCTCTCTCTGTACAGATGCATTGTGGGATATGTGGCAGGTCAGAGTGATATTGAGGTGCCCACTGAATGGATCAAGGGGACGCTTACTGCATGCTGGATTCCAGTGTAGAGCCTCATCCAGACACACACACACCATGCATTCAAAAACTCTCAACTGAAAAATGTTCATATTCATGCCATTCAGTTCAATTAATTTTATATAGCGCCCTTTACAAGCCCCAAAGGTCTGAAGCTTTTCATACTAATCACAGTGTTGTAGACCTATTAGTAGATTAAGGTCAGAGCCAGCAGACAGTGGGGGAGAAGAAACAGCATGTAGGCAGCATACTTTCATGTAAACAGAAACACCAAACATATCACACTTCTGCTTGCTCTGTGGTTGCAACATGCATTAACAAGTGCGTTATTGCCTCATGATCACATGGTATCTAACACCTCAGCCAATGGCCATTGGCAGGCTGCTCAGCCATTTAAAGGCAGCTGAAGATTCTGCTCAGTGATCTGCTCAGGGTTCTGCTAAGCATTGTGGTCAGTGATCTGCTCAGGGTTCTGCTAAGCATTGTGGTCAGTGATCTGCTCAGGGTTCTGCTAAGCATTGTGGTCAGGGTTCTGTCTAGTGTTGTGCTCAGTGTGACCAGGCCTCCATGACAGAAACAGAAAAATGCCTGCAGCATCGCACATGGAATCTCAAGAGGATGGATGTGCACCATCTGTTTTATTAAAGAGTAGCAAACACCACCTGTCGTGTGGAGAAGAAACATGGTCAGTAAATTAGCAGGAAAGCAGTGAGGCTGACTTTACCCTGGTCTTCTCTGTGGAAGCAAAAGGAGGAACAGATGAGCCCTGTTAAGATCTTCGTATAGCAGCATGGATCCCAGGAAGAGGCAAGCTAAAATCAGTCATCGTTGCAGCTGACAGCAAAACAGAACCACATTGTAGTGGACCTCATTTTCATTGCACCTCCTTCCTGTTTTCCTGATTGATTTGATACATTATTGTCACATTTTGTAGGCATCTTTAGCTAGCTTGTGATCTGTCATGGATGTAATGTTAGAGCAAATCACTCTGATGTCATCATATTTGTGTGATGTGTCTGATGTCATGCTTGTGTGATGTCATGTGTTACATGTGATAAACATTAAATGGGTCCATTGTTAATACAATTAACATAATTAGCTACTACTAGATGGTAGGTTAATAAGGTAGCATTCAATCAGGGCATGTGATACATTTATAGCAACACCCCCACAAGAGCTTTCCGTGTGTGATAGGGCGTGCCATGTTTGTGTAACCACCATGTTTACGTGATTTGTGTGACTTATAGTTTGTATGATGAGAGTGTGATATCTGTGTGGGTGATGTCATACATGATGTGTGATGTCACAATTATGTGATGTCATGTTTGTGTGATGTGTGTGGGTAATGTCATGTTTGTGATTGGTGGCTCTTCAACGGCACTTTTCCTGGCAGAACTCCTAGATGAACTAGCAGAGCTGAACGGCCTGTTTACTGAATTACTGTTTACTGACGCTGTTGCTGCTGCTGTTGACTCTGAAACGCGACGTCCCCGTTTCACCTCGCATTACGCACCGATCCTTCCTTCTCCCATTATTTCCTGTAACAATGTGCCACCTGTCTCACTTGGTCTGACAGAGTGGATTCAGCCAGCGATTTGGGTGAGAAAGCTGCTAAAAGTTTGCCATCGAAAAGGAAAGTTCACCTGTCAGGGTTAAACCAAACTGGGTTTTTAAAAAAGAGGAAATCACAGAGCAGAATCACCCAGCTAGCGGCGGCAGATTCAGGCAACGCTGCTGCCCTTCCTGATCCCTTCTTCGGCCTGCAGTCTTGAAGCTGCTTTCCTTGTCAGTCTTGCAGATTAATTACTGTGAGAATTTGGCCCACAGGGTAACTGAGACAGACTCACCTCCAGTTACGGGGGTGTCTGGCTGCCGTATCCGTCGGCAGCAGCATGGAGGCGCACGCAGTGACACAGGGCTGGCGGCGATTCAGGTATGGGGCAGGCCCACCAGAGGGAGGTCATTCTTTATTAACACTGCACAACAGAAATGGATTACCTGTGGGTGGGTGGGTGGGTGAAGGGGGGCACATGAAAAACAAAACGTTGTAATAAGTGTCGGGGGTTGGGGGCTCTGCAGCTCCACATCCAGCTGAAGTTCCATGCCAGCCCCCGGGGCAGGAGAACAAGGACAAGCGAGTAATTATACTGAGCTGCCCACGTGGGAGACCTGGCACTGGGCAGGGCTGTGCTGGCACTGGGCAGGGCTGCGCTGGCGGGGGCTGGGCTGTGTAAGGCTGCTGGGAGGAGTCTCTGCAAATAAAGAGTCTGTGCTGCAAAGGGTCTGTACTGTACAGAGTCTGTGCTGCAAAGGTTCTGTGCTGTAAAGGTTCTGTGCTGTAAAGAGTCTGTGCTGCAAAGGTTCTGTGCTGTAAAGGTTCTGTGCTGCAAAGGTTCTGTGCTGTAAAGGTTCTGTGCTGCAAAGAGTCTGTTCTGTAAAGGTTCTGTGCTGCAAAGGGTCTGTGCTGTAAAGGATCTGTGCTGCAAAGAGTCTGTGCTGTACAGAGTCTGTGCTGTAAAGGGTCTGTTGTCTCCCAGCAGCTGTCTTTCTCTGTAATGTTCTGCCCTATACACTTTTACCTCAGAGCCTGTGGACTTTCCTCTAGATTGTGAGCCAAACAAATGAAATTGGGGGGAAATGAAAGATCAGGAACGACCCACCCAGAGAGGTGCTTGCATTCCCACGTGTGCTTTTTGAAATCGCCCCCCCCCCCACCGGTTGTGATGTTTAATCGTGACAGAACGCTTGATGATTATCACCGGGGCCAGTGAGTGACGAGGCTGCGAGCGAGATGCTCGTTAACAGAGGTGCTCGTTAGAGACACTGCAGGGTGTGGGTATGACACCCCCACAGGAGAGGTAATCACATCTGTTACTGTATTAACAACACAGGCTTGGCCAGTGGAGGCCATTATGTCCAAGTAACACTAAATAACGTTATACATGCAGAAAATGGGTACAGAAACAATCCTGGCACATGATGCCAGTCCATAGCAGGGCACGAGGCAGGGCCACCTGGATGAGATACCTACAGCAGGTATCTTTGTTTTGTAGATGCAAAGATAAGTACCCAATAAACTCAAACAAACCTGCAAGCCCCACATCCACACACAAATTATATAACATAGTATAATATTTTTGTCTGCCACATTTTTCTATCTCAGTGTCACTTTAATTAAAAGAAAAGAATAAAACTCCAATGACCAAACCTGACCTCTTCACCTTCAGACTGTTGCCCGAAACATCAGTGTTATAGAATAGCTTCCAAAGCATTTTTTCTTTGCTGAAGAGATGTGTGGCCTAATAGCAGAGGCAGAGTAATGCATGAGCCTTAACCGAGACAGACATGGATGCACCTGAAAAAATGGCAAGAGTATTTATACAGCACAATTCCGACACAAGGCAATTCAAAGGCAGAAGGCCACATTTAAATAAAAGACATTAAAGTCACATTTAAAAGATAATAATAATTTATATATATATATATATATATATATATAATAAAAATGCATTAAAAAACCTAAAAGCCAAACAAAGTTAACTGAAAAGTATTTATATTGTAGTGATGGTATATGACTTAACTGATTAATTTATTTAAAATGTGCAGCAACACCTCAGTGTATATGCTGATGTCAGCCTAGGGCCCCAGATAAGTTAATCTGTCTTCTCCTATTAAGGGCATTCTCTGTATTTTAATGATGTGCTTAATTTCCTGGGTCACTCTCTGGGGTCACTCTCCTGGGTCACTCTCCTGGGTCACTCTCT
This sequence comes from Paramormyrops kingsleyae, assembly GCF_048594095.1. Taxonomy (NCBI): domain Eukaryota; kingdom Metazoa; phylum Chordata; class Actinopteri; order Osteoglossiformes; family Mormyridae; genus Paramormyrops; species Paramormyrops kingsleyae. Next base: position 15,060,467 of record NC_132798.1, read on the forward strand.
GGGGTGAGCTCTTCAGGCAGCCTTATGACTGGGATGACTGACATAGTTACACAGAGACTACGCAGTCTGCTATTCACCTACTGCTCTCCTATTTACACAGTTTCCCACTTAAAATGAATGTTTTCGTGATGGGAGGCTGGATGTATCAGTGACCAGGCGCTTGATAAAGGAAGTCAAAAGCCCCCCCCCCCCATCTATTTGGCTTTCAGACGTCTAGTCCATCATATTTTCATCACTTCAATGCTGTGAAACGGGAAAGGAGACGATGTGAAGGGAAAAGCCTGTTTGTATTACTGCTTCGGACTGGCTTGCCATCTCGAGCCAACTCATTAGTTTAATTAAACAATTAACAGCTGAGGTGCCATGTTAACTGGCACATGCTCAAAGGCTGTGCGTGCCAGGCCTGGATCTGAGGGGCTGGCGCTGGCATGGGGAGATGCCCACTCAGACACTGGGACCGGAAAACACGGCAGGTAGACAGGATAAGATGGGGCACGGAGGCAAGCGTGTGTGTTTGTGTGTGTGTGCATGTGTGTGAGAGAGAGAGGGTGCCTGTTTGTGTGTGATAGAGAGAGAGATAGAGAGAGGGGTGTATATGTATGTATGTGAGACAGAGAGAGAGGGTATGTGTGCGTGTGTGAGAGAGTGATAGAGAGAGAGGGTGCGTTTTTGTGTGTGTGGGGGGGCTGTGTCTATGATAGAGAGAGAGGGTGTGTGTGTGTGTGCAGCACATGTGTATGAGAGAGAGAGAGAGAGAGATGGGTGTGTGTGTATGTGTGCGAGACAGAGAGAGAGAGGGTATGTGTGTGTGTGAGAGGGAGAGAGGTGTGTGTGTGTGAGTATGAGGGGTGTCTGCATTTCTGTGTATGTGTGAAATTATGCATATGTCTGTACATGTGTGACTGGGCAGAGTAAGGAGTATTGTACTGTGTAATACAGGTGCACAGGGACAGTTACAGGTATCCCACCGGTACCCACCCACCCACCCACAGGTAATCCGATATTGATCAGTATATGGTATACTGTCTGACACAGGTGTGCACAGCTCAGCACAGGCTCACCTTGTCACCCAGGTGTGCACAGCTTAGCACAGGCACACAGTCTGACACCAGCGTGCACAGCTTAGCACAGGCTCACAGTCTAACATTGGTGTGCACAGCTTAACAAGGCACACAGTCTGACACCAGCGTGCACAGCTTAGCACAGGCTCATAGTCTGACACAGGTCTGCACAGCTTAGCATAGGCACATACAGTCTGACACAGGTATGCAGTCCGTGTCTCTCGGTGTCATAACAGCCAAACGCAGCTTGCCATGAGAATGCAGCACTATTTCCATAAATAAAGAATGGAGGCTGTTCCGTCTTCCTCGGAATAGCATCTTCCTGGGCGGATGTCCAAAGCACAGTGGCACGTGCTGTTCATTATCCCCGGCAGGAACGCCGGGCTCATGCTCACCTCCAATTAGACTCCTCCAATGAACAACTTAGGATTGGGCTCGCAGTGATTCCCGGGCGCAGAGAGAAGCACAGGGGGGGATTACACTTCTCCCCATTACAAGATGAGCGTGCATATGTTAGACAGAAGTGTGTCTCTCCACTGTGCAGCTTGACGTTCTCTGTGGAGCTGGGCGTTGGCGAGGGGGGGTGGGGGGGTGGGAGGGGTGCTTAGATCCTCCTCCTTTCTGGGCCACACACCACAGCCAATCATCACCTTCTGCCCCCGTCCCATGGGAAAAACACCAGGCCTGTGGGACCTCACAAATGGGCATTCTTGGACACTGTGAGTTCAGGTCAAGGCAGCGCTGCATAAAAAACATGGTAAATATTACAGCATGTAAACAATGGAGCCCGTTTGCTGAATGAGTGAGCAGATCAGCGTGCAGGCGGACGTGCTGGCAATGTGTGTGTGTGTAGGGACGTGCTGTAGGGTTAGGATTTGGGGTCCATACATGTGAACACGTATCAATGGCCATGTGTTCTGACAGTGATGTGATAGGGGCGTGGTGTCCTGTATGTGTGTGTGTGGATCCCAGTCTAATATTCCCTGGCACTAATAAGGAGGCTGTTCGGAGTTTGTTTCCATCTTCGGAGCTCGGTGGCAAAGCACATGCACAAATAGGCTCAGGCAGAATGGAAAGGATGGCGACTGTTTGCATGCCCGTGTTTCAGCAGGTAATTGTACATCCTGTGACTTGTTTGTTTGTGCTACTGGCTGATATATTTATGTTTGTTTTTCCTGGTTCATCTATCTATCTATCTATCTATCTATCTATCTATCTATCTATCTATCTATCTATCTATCTATCTATCTATCTATCTACCTACCTACCTACCTACCTACCTACCTACCTATCTATCTATCTATCTATCTATCTATCATCTATCTATCTATCTATCTATCTACCTACCTACCTACCTACCTACCTACCTACCTACCTACCTACCTATCTATCTATCTATCTATCTATCTATCTATCTATCTATCTATCTATCATCTATCTATCTATCTATCTATCTATCTATCTATCTATCTATCTATCTAACTAATCGGGGGATTTTGGCCCAGGTGCCAGCGTGGGTAATTATCCATCATGCGTCTCCGCTTCCTGTAGTCCATTCCCTCGCTCACCATCTGCCATCAGTTTGTTGAGCGATACCTAATCCTGGAAAATCTTCCTAATCCAGATGCTTTGTTTGTCAGGTGCCTGCGCTGTTTCCTTCTCTCCCCACATCTCCCCATGCACTCGTCGCTACGGGCCTCGGTTATCCTGCTTGTCCCCACCAGCCCTGGGTTCCCGGATCGCTCGATGGGATCGATCGCTCCCGTGTCCTCTCTCTTGCTTTACATGCGGGAGGGGGCTTCCTGTAACTCTGTGGGCTACTGGTGCCCTGCTTTCCGAGGCCGATCCTCAGCGCTCAGGTGATTTGGGTGTCGATGTCACATCGGTGTTTGATGGGAGCGGTCCGGTTCTACAGGCATGCTTGACGTCTTGTAGGGTTAGGATTTGGGGTTCATACATGTGAACACATGTGTCGTGGCCATGTGTTGTGATAGTGATGTGATAGGGGCGTGGTGTCCTGCTTGTGAGAGGACCCGTGGTTTGGCGGGATGGTGGTTGAGATGAACCATGGGGAGGGGAGTACTCCACGATTGGCCCTAAAAACAATCCGGCCCTTGTGTAGCAATTATGGTAATCCACCTTACCTTGCTGCATCAGACGCCCCGTGATGTGCCTGTCTATGTCTGGCTGATTGTCTCCAGCAGACGTTAATAATCCACGGGCTTTGCAGTCGGCCGCAGGAATGCGGGCGTGCAGATGTTCTACTTGGCTGCTTCTCCAAGCCTTTTCACCCACGTTGCTCGAACCGGCGCCATCCCCCTTCGCCTCCCACGTGCCCTGGGCCATGCTGGCCAGTACGGTGCCATCGCATATTTACATTCATTTGTCTGCTGTTGTCTTCTCGCTACATTTAATGCGTATGGGCTTGTTGGAAGATTTACGCTTTGGCGCGTACGTGCGTCTGTGCGCCGACACGCTTGTGTGTCTGCGTCTGTGCCCTGCCTGTGTGTGAGCTGGGCTGCCTGCCAGGGATTTTTGGCCTCTGCCAGAGTCTTAGCGATTCTCCCCAAACCCTCTCAGACGCCTGAGGCGGTTCACCAGGGGTTCGAACGCTACCGCATCCATGTAACTGACCAGATGTCTGAAAACTCACCTCAATTACAACAGTCCTGAACAATACAATGCATTTCGATATCTCCCATAACAGGACGGTTCTCTTTCTATTTATCGGTGCGATGCAGGATAACTGGACGCCTTCCAAGGTTTCGCTCTCCTCCTAAAACTGTATCTTCTGCTGCTGAACGACGGGGATGTGAGCGGAACGTTATCTCTGGCTTTTTGGCTAACGGAGACCACGATAGGTTAGCTTGGCAGCCTGCGTGCCAGGATTGGACAGTCCTGATAGTAATCAATGTGGTGATTGGCCAGCTCGAATGTCAGTCTGGGACGTGGTGGGCTGGATGAGACTTTGCCATCCTGTGAAAATATTTACGTCTTTCTTACTGACAGGAACAAAGTGGCGGTGCCTGTTTGCTTTTTTAATTGCTTTAAAAAACAAAACAAAAAACACACTAAACAAGCTCGCCACTGTTATTGATGGCTAATGGGCCAGATACCATGCAAATGTGCATCTGGTGGTGAATGTCACCTCCCAGCGACAGTGAACCACCTCAACCTTTTACCACAAGTGATACTGGAGGAGAAACAAGGAGTGAGGAGGAGAAACAAGGAGCCAGGAATCTGTGGCAAGTGAGGAGGCGGGAGTCGTGTGGGGGAGCTGGAGGTGGACGGCCTGTGCTGGCAGGCTGTGCTGCCTGAGTCTATGCTGTAAAGGGCTGGACTCTGCTATTCGGAGCCTAATCAGCAGTCAGTGAGCAGTAAAACATGCTTCTGATGTCAGTAGTGTCACTACCTGGGGCAGGCGTCAATCCACTAGGGGCAATTCGGGTTTTGTTTTAAGGTTTCGGGCATAACAGGGGCCATAATTCATACAGCAGGGCCGACTTTATTATCAGCCAATGATATGTTGGGAATCGGTGGGTGACAGGGGAGGGGGTACTCTGGGGCCCAATCAGCTTTCACCTGGGGCCAGTGGCCCTGTGGCCCCGACTCTGTATATAGCCCTGCTCTCCACTATGGTGCGGACCCCAGGTCCTCCTGGAGCTGTGCTCTAACGACCGTTTTAGGTGTGGGAAGATCAGATCAGTCACCTTAGAGAGAGGCTAACGTGTTATATTTGCAATGAAAACATTAACAGAATGACTGCATCCGTGCATACTGGGTGGCTGGGTGATGGACAGAACAGGGACTGTTATGGGTTTCTACGCAGAAACCCTGTGGCCATGTCCCTGTGTCCCCCCAAGCTCTTTGTGCAAGTCTGACACGTCCTGTAGCGGGAAGCTCTGATTGACCCCCTCGCGTTACCATGCACCTTACTTGCCTTCGCTTTCGCCGATCTAGTTCGGCGTGTCACGCCTAACGAATACGCGATCAAGCCCCAGCGACGCAAGACAGGGAATCGCCGCCTTTTAATTCGCTTTTCACGTCTCGACACGGCGGTATTTTAGCATTCCGCTCGCTGGCGACACGCCCGCTAACAAAGGCTCCGGGGAAGGATGAGAGGAGCCAAGCAGCGACGTGCTCCAAATACACTCTTATCGACACATATTTCGCCTGATTACGGTTTATTCAATCTACAAACAGTCTTAATTTGTTGATTTTCCCCCCTGATCACGGAGGCCCGCCAGTTACGGCGTGATTGCTCCTGGAGAGATCTCCAATAGCTTTTTATAGAGTATTGGGTTGATTATGTTACTCCAGAGCCTGCCGCTCCCACACGGTCTCTGGGAGGGGGGGATTGAGACTCCGCCCACTCTGGGATGCCATTAATACAGGCATCATGTTTTCTTGTTCAGCTGCTGGTGCGTTGTATGGCGGTCTCACTGCAAAATAATGCAGGAACACCAAAATCCCCGAATGTAGAAGTGGGTCGATACCGTCCTCCTACCATCGGGCCTCCATTTTCCGGCGCTGGCCAGCAGAGGGCCGGATGTCCTGTAGCTGTCCTGGAGCTTAACCAGCTGCTCGTGTGCAAATCGCAGCTATGTCCAAATGCTGCCTCAGCTGTTGCTCTGCACGCTCTCTAAAGACTTTATTACCTGCACTAATCACGGCACAGCATGTATGTTCACGCCGTGTTTATTCATCGCGTGGATGAAGGCGCTGGCCAGAAAGGTCCCTGTCACGTTGCTGTGATGGCGGGGGTTGGCGTCTTGGCACGTTTTTTTTTTTTTTGACGGCATGGGATCTGCCTGAGCCAACAATCCTGCCTCAGAATACAGCTGATTGGAGGGTGTTTTCCCTTTGACCTTTGACCCTGGCTTCATGGACTGAGGGGTCATTGATGCTTACGTGACTATTCCTTTTGCGTATTCACTGATAAGATACATTATCACCAAGTCTTAGAAGCTTTTTCTCATCAAAATGTGCTGCGTCAAGCAGGACTGACATGGTTCCAGGTCCAAAAGCTTAACCACCAAATGCAGGAGACTTTTATTTCAGACTTAGATGTGCAAATCCAGATGTTATGAGTCCATTCCAAAGCTGGAAACCTCTGTAACACCAAGGCATGACCCTGCTGCTTGTGTGCTGCTGGAAGCGTTCATATTTATTTATCACTCAGTGTTACACTTCACTGAGATGATTAAGACCTTGTGGAGATCCACTCGGAGCCAAGACATCAACTCAACGGTCTGAGTAAATCTTACTCAAACTGAATAGAAAGTGTGCCACGTTTCCATTTTGAAAACCACGGATTTATTTTTAAACGAGGCTCCAAGATGCAGGGAAGTGTGTGTGTGTGTGTGTGTGTGTTTGTGCTTGCACTCTTTGATGTTTCTTTGCTATTTTCATTGGTTTGTGGGATGAGTGTACGAGGCATGATGAGCTTGGTAGCCAGGCTAGAGAATCCTGCAAAGGGCCCCAGTGTCCGACCTGCTGGGCTGCTTGCTTTTTGTCTGTCTGGGACAGACCTGCATCACACGGCTTGTTCTGTGTTACACCGTGGCATCATGTATAACTGCACCATGGGAAGTCAGGTAGTCTGCTGGCAGGGTGGGGAGTCGGAGCCGTATAAGGCAAAAACACCCCCGCATTCTCAGAAAAACAACAGAAGTGGCACAGCTGCAAAAAATGGAAGGCCAACCTGCCTTGTTAGAACAGACAGGGGCTCTGTACTCTAGACAGCATTCTCCCATAGACACATTCCATCCACTAGGGGGCATTGGTTTCGCTTCCTGGCCCCTGTAATATGTATGAGCCCCAAGTGAGTGTGAAGAAGTGCATGGGGAGCTGCTGATAGATGAGCAGGACTTGAGCTAGTAGCTGAACATTAGGTGACAATTGGTGGTGTATGGCTTAGGGGTTAGGCTGCTGTCCTTGAGATCAGAAGGTTGCTGGTTCAAATCCTCCGGTTGAGTGGTTTTTATCATTGGACCCTTGATCAAGGCCCTTAACTCTGGTTGCTTCAGGGGTCACTGATCATCGACATTATGAGCAGGTCCTAGATGGACTGGCTGATCTTAGTCTCTCAATTTATGTCGCTCTGGATAAAAAATGTGTGTTAATTAAATATAATGTGAATCACTTTTTGCAACTTGGTGCATTTTTTCCATCTTCCCATTGACTGGATGTGCTTTTTGGGAGTTTTTTGCCTATGCTTTTGTTAACTCCATCCCTTTATAGCAAACTAAGCTACACTTCAGCCACGAGGGTCAGTGCGTGGACTGTGCCTGTGTCCCCTGGTTCATACATGCCACAGTACTTTGACATGCACTGACTTACACGTTTTTTAAAAACTAGATTACGGACTTCAGATGGGTGGTGAGACTTAGGGGACCACAGATCATCTGATCGCTCTTCCGTGGACAGGACCTCATAAGAGGCTGCACCTGATAGGTCTTCAGGTGGAGGTAGGTCATCCACTCTCCCTGTCACAAAAGCTTCTTACTAGTAATCTAATGACCCTGGGACTTGGCAGCATCTGTGGGAATGACAGGTCACTGCGGTGGCTTCTTTTCCCATCCTGATGAAATTCAGCTTCCTTTCATCCATGAAGCCGTATCCCTGACACTCTGTTCCGGCACGTTCCAGGCAGTCTGCATAAGCGCATTACCGCTGAATCCACCGCAGGTTTGCCTTTCATCACTGGGCATTTGTTTTTCTCAGGTAAACTTTAAATACTTTACATCTTCCGATTAAGTGTCATGAATACTGCATAAACGGAGAACGCGGCGTCTCTCTGGCAGTTTCTCGGAGTGCCGTCGACCTGACGGGGGGATGGGGGAGGGGGCGAGGCGTCCTGGGCTCCCAGTCCGTGAGAGCCGACAGCCTTTGTCTGACAGCGGATCAAATCGATCCTCTCTTGTGCTGAGGTGCTGCTCCTCACAGATATGACCCGCTGATGCGATTTCCATCGGCCGTGATGCTTTTGTGAAATCTTTTGCATAAAAATATTGGGCTTCATAGGAAATATGAGGCTTGCAGAGTGAAAGTGGGAGCACTACGTCCCTGTTTTTATGCCTGAGTGTTCGTGTGTGTGTGTGTGTGTGGGTGGGTTATGTGTATATTACATTGTGAAGACCAAAAAACTGAAAATGCCAAAAGTAATTTTGTTTGGTTACTTATGGGTAAGGTTAGAGCTGGGTAGGGGTTAAGGTTTTCATTGTTGGGATTAGGGTTTTTCCCGTAGAACAGACAGTAATCACAAAGATGTGAATACAAACGTGTGCACACACATGTGTGTGTTTGTGTGTGCCCCTGTCTTTAGGATTCTTGCATTTATTTGTATGTGTGTGTCTAGGTTTGCTTGTCAGGATATTATCTGTGACTGGAGGTGTGTGTTTATGATTGTATAAGTGTACATGAGTGTGCATACAGGTGTGTGTCTATGTGTATCTATGTGTGCAAGTGTATGTGGTGTGTACGTGTGTGTATACCTGAATGTGTGTGTGTGTATTGTAGCATGTTTGGGAATTGTTACTATACAGATTTGATAGGGGTTAAATGCTTTCTTTTATGCCAAAAATGAAATATTTATTTGTTTGGGTTGGCCGCAGCCCTGCCGTGCACAATTTATAACAAAAAAAAAAGTAACACTGCACACTTGCAAGGATTGCTCTCACTCCGAGCGCGAACTCCCTGCACTCTCTCACATGCCTCTCTCACTCCTCCCACGCACAAACACACTGCCCCCCACTCATCCAGCCAGTGCACTCCGACAACTGAAAATACCCCCAACGAGTCTCTGTAATAGTAATTCCCAAGCACGCTACAGTACATACAGTGGTTCACCACCCCGTTTTCAAAATTTAAACCTTTTGTTGAATTACACCCTGAGAGAAAAAAAAAAGACTTAAACAAGGTTTATCGACTTTTCTTTTATGCACAGTAAACCACCACAGTGAGGTGAAAGTAACATTCCAAAAAATTTAGCAATTTATGAGTGTAACAATTTATGAAATTCACAACAGTAAAAATACTCCATTTAGAAATAAAATCGCTCTCTTTTTTAAATGCATCTGCATAATTAATCAGGTATAACCAATCACTGAACAGATCATGAAAGAAGATAATTGGTGCCCACCTGTGATTAATTGTACAGAGTTTGATTAGTTCTGGATGAAATCAGCTGTTTGTAGAAGGTGCCACTACTTGGTAGTATATTTATAAGGAAAAGATCTCGAAGCCTTTATTTATCCTTTGTTGCACAGCAAGGACCATTGTCAGGAAGTGGAAGAGATAACGTGCTACCCAAGCCTTGTCTAGATCAGGCCGTCTCTCCAGACTTGATGATCAAAGAAGACGGAGCCTGATCAGGCAGACTGCCAAGAGGCCAACATCAACTCTGAGGGAGTTACAGACCTTCTTGTCAGCGACAGGTCATTGTGTGCATGTCTGAACGGTATCTACACAAACCAGACCTGTACTGGAGAGTGGCAAGAAAAAAGACACTCCTAAAAAAAGACCATATCAAGTCGCAGTCGTATTTCGCTAAAATGCTCCTTACAGATTGTGAGGTCAGGTGGAAAAACGTGCTGCGGTCTGATGAGGCCAAAAATCAACCTGTTTGGCGCCAATGCAAAATTTCTGATGAAAGCCAAAGAATGGCAATGCCTACAGCAAAGCATTATGGGGGTGTTTCTCTTCAGCAGAGACAGGGGAGAGGAATGGTGCACAACACCGACAGATTCTTACTCCTGATTGTTTTTATTTGATCTTATTTTCTATAAAGAACTCTGAATGACCTACGTGTTTGAAGATGTGCTATATAAATAAACTTGCCCTGCCTTAGCCAGTGAGTCGAAGATATCAAGATGCTTCACATTTCGGTGCGGCAATGACCAAAAACATGCAGCCAATGTAACTGCTCACTGTACGAAAGAAGAAGGGGTCAACATCTTTGAGTGGCCCAGTCAGAACCCTGACCTTGTTCCAAAGATAAATCTATGGATGGACATGTAGCAGATAGTCCATCAAGAGTCATCAAGAACTTTGGAACAATTCTGCCAAGAATAATGGGTAAATACTGTAATCCGATTAGCCATAACATTTAAACCACTGACAGATGATGTGAATAACATTGATTATCTCGTTACAATGGCACCTGTCAAGGGTGCCATTATATATTAGGCAAGTAAACAGTCAGTTCTTGAAGTTGATGTGTGGGAACCAGGAAAAATGGGCAAGTGTAAGGTTCTGAATGACTTTGACAGGAGCCAAAATGTGAAGGCTGGACAACTGGGTCAGAGCATCTTCTAAATGGCGGGTCTTATGGGGAGTCCTCAGTATGCAGAGGTCCGAGGAAGGCCAGCTGGTGAACTGGCGAAGGGGTCAGGGGTGCCCAGGGGTCATTGATGCCTGTAGGGAGTGAAGGCTAGTCCGTTTGGTCCCATCCCACACGAGAGAAAGGTATCAGAACACACAGCGCATCTGCTTGCTGCGTAGCCACAGACAGTGTGCCCATGCTGACCCCTGTCCACCTCTGAAAGCATCTACAATGGGCACTTGAGCATCAGAACTGGACCATGGAGCAATGGAAGAAGGTTGCCTGGTCTGATGAGTCATGTTTTCTGCCACATCGTGTGGACAACCAGTAGCATACGGGTGGCTGCCCTTCGAGGACAACTTACTCCACAAAGAGCAAATTGAGGGAGGTGTAAAGACAATTTCCCCATGGGCATTAATAAAGTATTGATTATTATTATTATTATTATTATTAGTAGTAGTAGTAGTAGTAGTAATAGTAGTAGTAGTAGTAGTAGTATTTACATGGGGAAGAAGTAGCACCAGTATGCACTTTGAGAGCTGCTGGAGACAATGTATTGCTCTGCGCAATGTTCTGCTAGGAGACCTTTGGTCCTGGCATTCATGTGGATGTTACTTTGACACACGGCACCTACTTCAACATGGTTACAAACCAAGTTCACCCTTCATGGCAACAGTGTTCCCCAATGGCAGTGGCCTCTTTCAGCACCATAATGTCCCTTGTCACACTGCAAAAATTGTTCAGGAATAGCTTGAGGATTATGAAAAAGTGTTCAAGGTGTTGACTTGGCCTCCAAATTCCCCAGATCTCAGTCCGATGGAGCATCTGTGGGATGTGCTGGACAAACAGATCTGATCCATGGAGTCCCCACCTCACAGCTTACAGGAGTTAAAGGATCTGCTGCTAACGTCTTGGTGCTGGTTACCACAGGACACCTTCAGAGGTCTTGTGGAGTCCATGCCTCAATGGGTCAGAGCTGTTTTCTCAGCACTTTCATAGTACTAGGCAGGTGGCTTTAATGTTACAGCTGATCAGTGTGTTTATTTCCCCTCTATATCTTAGTTGATGCAGATTCATCCAAACAGGCCCAGGGTTGTAATCCAAGCAAAGGCTTCTTCCAGTAAATATTAACCTTGAGGGGTTGCTGTCTTATACAAACTACTTATACTTTTTATTGTTTTTCTTCAGAAATGTTATGTTCCTTTTTCACTTGGATATTGCAAGATAGGATTTATAAATAAAGGTGACAAAAATATCATTTTATATCTGTTTTCCTGGGTTGTACACCAACAAAACTTAAGATTTGGAAAGGGGGTGGAGACTGTCTATATCCACTGCATTGGTGTGCAGGGGCGCCGTAAGGGCCCCTGAGTGACAGGGGCCCTAAAAAATTAGGAAAATAACTGGATTGGACTGGGGGGCCTAATATGATATGCTTTCATGGGGCCCAAAATCTCTAGCAACGCCCCTGGGTGTGTGTCTCACAGCAGAGCGTCCCCCATGGCACAGCTCCCCCCACACACACACACAACCTCCTCAAGCCGATGAGACCCCCCTCATTGTTTCCATACCTGGTCACAGAGCTGGAGATGCTTCTGAAGTCCACAGTTAACCTGAATGGAGGCAGTTAGCACACTTCTACTAAAATGACTGAATCGGTACTGTACTGATATCTGGAATGAACTCTTGCTTTATTTGCCATTCGCACAAGTACAGAAACATCACTACGCTGCTTCTACACTTTCCCATCCTCTCTTCTTTGAGACACACTCTCACTCCCACACATAAACACAGCTGACAGCGGAGCCTGGGGTCCGAGCACAGGGTCACCCGGCAAACCTGCAGCATTTCTATGACCTCACTGCTCTTTGGAAGCTCTGACTGAGGTCCTTGCTGGAGAACCACTCATAACCTGAACTGGAGGTTCTCAACCATTTCCTCCTGTCTCTGTGGACTCATCCGCCCATGAGCAAAGGCTATTGGACCTCCAGCAGCTTTCATCTCATTCCCAGAACTGCCCGGGATGGTGGAGTCACCTGCTGATCAGGATTCTGAAGCACTGGTAGATCTGCAGGATTCAGAAGCGGGTACTGGCTGTGTTCCATGATGCAGCAGTTTCCCCTCAAAATCCTCCATCAGTCCCTCACAACCTGCTTAACAGTTAACTCCGATGCTCTAAAATGCGGCATGCTCTTATACCCCGGAGCGAGGATTGGAACCCAAATTTCTCCAGTAAAGGGTTTAAAGCCATAATAATATATTCAACAGCGAGTCACTTTGCAGAAAAAGTGCAGATTCAGTAATCAACAACCAATAATAAGACTAATTTCACACAGCCCTCTCCACTCATCCATCATCTAATCAGAAGCAATTTGCTGTTGCATTTTACAGGATCTTGCACGGATAATCCAGGGAGATTTCCGCAGTTTGAAAAGCATCTGGTGTGGGCAGCATCGGAAGTTACGGAGGTTGCTGGAACCCAAAACGGAGGGATCCTTCTCAACCACTGGCAACCTCTGTGTTTGGCATGGTGGTCTTCATTGGTACCTGATGTCTGACATACCGCCTAGAACCGGCAAATAGCAAGCCGACCGGGAAACCTCATGTTATTAAGGCTTTAAAGAGACCCTTTGATACACCTTCACATACCTGTCTGCTGAAATCCTCTGGAAATCACATGATGCATTCAGCAGCTTCTACACGTATGGGATGGAGAGGTTGGGAAAGGGACCTCTGACATTTCGAGCACTTAGTCATTTTACAGGTTGATTGACCTGTGTGGCGGCCACAGTCTTATCACACTTTCTGGTGTACGGTGCAGCCTGCGGCCACATGATTGCGGCGGAAGCGTTTTAACAGTGAGGCTACCATGAAGGGACTTCAGTGCCTGTCAGGAAGAGCCTTAGAGGAGGTTGATTAGTCTGCTCCATCCAGACGTTCTGGGAAAGCGATGGCTGATGCCAGCTGGTTGTAATTAACCCTGGGAAACCTGCCCTCGATCTTTCGCTTTAGCTTTGGGCGAACAGTTGTGAGGGGACAGGTGGAGGTGACTTCAGATAGGGAATAAGCTTATTATGAGGTTGTGTCAAGTTATTATGGAAAAACTTACACCAGGGTTAGCCGGTACTGATCCGCGTAATCACCGGTCGCCGTGCCCGGCGATCCAGCAGAACTCGCAGCCAAAACCATTCAGGGAGCCAGAGCCAAACCACCAGTCATCTTCTGTGCTGGCTGGACCTGCCGCCAAGTGGCGATTCGCTTGCTTTGGACGGGATCGGAGTGCATCAGAAGTGCATGGATCCATCAGGTGGTGACCCAGGTGCTTTGAGTTTACATCCCACGGGTCTTTCACTTCGTGAGGGTCCTTCCACCAAATGCAATTCAGACCCACCTTTGCCACCGTGAAGGCCCAATGGCGTTGGCCTCACCAAACAGCATGCCAACTTCACCTCAGAGGTCTCTGATTCTGAGCAGGACGATCAGACATTTTAAAAGAAGCTTCCTGATCATCAAAAGCAGAATGAAGAATTGGAGCATCTGGCGAGTAGCTGCTTCAAGACGCACCAGAATGGCACGTTTGCCTTCACATCTCTGGCATGTTTTATTGGCAGAGAAAAATCTGCTGGTTCCGCTCCTCTGGGTCTCTGTACCAGTTAATCTCAACGGAGGTCATTTGACAGAATTCATTTTCACTTTTTCATACTCATTCAGTCACATATGATCAGTCACCGGGTCTCTAAATTAGGGCTGATTTATAATTCTTATTAAAATTCCCCGGTCACCTAAGCCATTACCTGAAGTGTCAAGACTGTAGGCAGATGGACTTTGTGTTATGGCTAAATACTGTACAGCTATGGCTGTATGCTTCCCACTTCTAAATTCACATGTGTTGTCAGAATGGGCCAGATCACATCACAAAGGCACACGCTGTGTCTAAAATCTCACTTTTAGCCGCGGACTTCCATCATTTACTAGCAGAGTGAAATCTCAGAAGGTGGCCGTGGTCCTGGAAACCTTCTGGTGTGATGTGTCTCCACAGATAAGCAAAAGCTCAGTCCTCAGTCAGACCTGTTACTGCAATGGGCTGAAGAAACTCAGGAGATGCATGGAGCAGGTTCATGTGAAGTCTCATTCAGTATCTGAGATCATACTCCGCTAGGTTACATTTGGTTTCCGAAGTTCATTTTGGTACAGGGCAAGGCAGCATTCTGCTTGAATTGGGCTGACTCTACCACTCCCCCTACTGCTTCAGTAGGGCGGTACACTCTGCGCAGAGGCGATAATCACCAGTGTGAAACAGTAACCTTGGCCTGACGTTTTCCATCATGTGGCGAGCACTTGGTCCCCACTTACCACTGGTGTACAGCAGAATTCTGAGTGTAGTGAAGATGTTTATGCAAATGCTGGTGAACTTGTCCCATGATGATTTGTTTTTTGATACAGATGACCTCACCAGACCACACGCACCATATGCACACAAATATGGCGCTTAGCTCTTGGGACACCACTCACTGCCATTCGTAACTACATATTTATACAAAAATGTCTTCAATAAACGCTACACCTGACTGGTTGTGCCTGTCGTGTCATAATTTCAGCTGTATTTCACATTTTCCAGCGAAAACTTTTTAATTCTATGACATTTAATTAACATTGATGACTGCGGCACCATCTGGATGTAAGTCTAATCGCTTTTCAGATTAGTTTGTGTTTATGTTGTTAACAAATGTGAAATCTTAATTAGTTGGATTGTTCCAGTAACGTAAGAAGTCAGAACCACTTGCGGTGTCACACTGGCATTTAGACAGGACGATCCGTGCAGAGAATTGCAGCCACCCCCTCCCCCCCCAGGGGAGAGCGTAGATTAGTGTTAAAAGGTGACCTACATGCTTCTACAAATGTGTGGGGAGATGTCATCCAGAATCCGGGGCCAGACTTGGTCTTGAAGATTCCACGGCAGACTTTTCTCTCCCTGGAATCTTGCATTTGCTCACACCCGATGTGAAAAATCAGAGATGCTTCTTTATTTTGTTATTTCCTTTCTTATACTGAGCATTTGATGTGCCTATGATGCCTTTTGGATGTGGAGTTTTTGGAGTTTGGTTCTATACTAATCGACACCCTCGGACGCTATTTAAACGTGTCGGAATTTGCAGACACGCAGAATCACAGTAATTGAATTTCCACATTGGTAAAATGAGCTCTTCGCTTTCATATTGTAGCAGTAAGCGTATACAATGCCGTGAATTCTTCACATAGAATGTGGATCTGCAGATGGCAGACACTAGGTAGTGATCCTTAAAAAGTGCCTTGCTTGCTTTTTGATTGTTTCCTGTTTGTTTCTCGATGATCATATCCCATTACGCGGTCTGTGGCAGACCTGAGCCTCGCAGACGTGCAGTGGGTGGGATCACTGCACAGTGTCAATGCTGGCCTGCCTTAACCTCATTCCTGTCGGTTGCTGTATTGATTCCTGCTGCGATAAAACGGGCAAACTGGCAGTGTTATGTAATTCCACCTGCTGAGATTCCAGGCTTCCATTCTCCCAAGTGCAGGACCACTGTCAGTCAGGATCAGGTCAAGTGCTTGACATCTGTCAGAACTGTTCCTATGAGTTATGGGTAATTTATACGTGTTCATGAGCATGTGCCGTCCTCCGCATTGGCTGGGCTGGGGGCTGCTCAGGATAGAGATCCTGGTGGAGGTCAGAGAGCCAGACCTGGAAGTTTGCTGGGATAATGCGCATGACAGTGATGACAATGTGGCCCATCCTGGCCTCTCTCTTCTGCTCACTGTCTCTCTGTGCCCCCTCACTCTGTCATCATCTCTCTGTGTCCCTGTCCCCCTCTCTCTGTCCCCTTTTCTCTGTGTCCCTGTCCCCCTCTCTCTGTCCCCTTTTCTCTGTGTCCCTGTCCCCCTCTCTCTGTCCCCCTCTCTCTATGTCCCTGTCCCCCTCTCTCTGTCCCCTTTTCTCTGTGTCCCTGTCCCCCTCTCTCTGTCCCCTTTTCTCTATGTCCCTGTCCCCCTCTCTCTGTCCCCTTTTCTCTATGTCCCTGTCCCCCTCTCTCTGTCCCCTTTTCTTTGTGTCCCTGTCCCCCTCTCTCTGTCCCCCTTTCCTCCCCCATCTCTCCCTCTCTCTGTCCCCCACTTCTGCTCTCTGTCCCCTTCTATGACTGTATTTCTCTTTCCCTCCCTGTCTTCCTCTCCTTCTCTATCTCACTCTCTCTGTCCTCTCCTCCTTTCTCCCCCTCTTCTGTCTTCCCCCTCTCTCTCCCACTCTCTCTGTTCCTCTCCCTCCTCCTCTTTTTCCCCTTCTCTGGCTGTCCCTCTCTCCCCATCTCCTCCTCTCTCTCCCCTTCTCCCTCATCTCTCCTTCTCACTGTTCCCCTCTTCACCTGTCTCTCCCCTTCCCTGACTGTCCTTCTTTCCTTCTCTTTCTCATTTTCTCTTTTCTTCTCCCCTGCTTTGTCCCTTTCTCTCTCTTCCTCTCTCTGTCCCCCTTTGCCCCACTCTCCTTCTCTCTTTCCTGCTCTCACTCCTCCTCTTCCTCTCTCTCTGTCCCTCTTTGCCCCTCTCTCCCTCTATCTGTCCCCCTTTGCCCCTCCCTCTGACTCTTTCTCCTCCTCTCACTCCCCCTCTCCGTCTCTCTCCTCCTTTCTCTCATTATTCCCCTTACACAGCCACTGCATTCCCCTGTTATTGTTCCACGCTAAGACCTCCATTTGACTTTGCTGAACGATGGAAATTATAATTTGACTGAGATAAAAATGGAGCGTAACAGGACTGCGAAGCCTCCCTTGTGACTGGCTTTAGCCAACACCCGCCCCCCCACGCCCCCTACCCTGCCCCACCCTCACCTCTGTGGAGATAACTGCTGAGAGGGACAAGGATCAGAGCCCAGATCATCACACCATGAACGGTTCCGGTACATTCCGTCCTCCAAGAAAATAATTGCCCCCTCTCATTCAGAGAGGGTATCTGTTTGGGTTGAATTTCAAAGCTAGCATTGAAAGCAGGAGCTAATTGGTCATGCATATTCCATTAATGGCCTTGCCGTTCTGTTTAGAGAACTTAAATATGGGAACATCAACTGCCTGGTCCCAGCCACCGTACAGGAGGCTGCCTGCGTTATGATGACACACACTGTCATGCCTACACAGGCAGCCGGTCACACACGCAGGCTGCCGGCTTTATGTATTTACGGCCGATCTTTGAAGGTCTGGAAGTTCAGCTTCAAAGTTCTTGCACATTATTGGCCAAGTTTCCCCAGTCCCACGTTAATATGAGCCAGTTAAGCCAGACCAAGGGCAAATCTCTCACCTGTGAAATTAATGCACCTGCCAGGACTGTCCACAGAACGGAATTTTTAATTTAGCAGATGAAAAAAGCCTCACGCCCGCCTCCCGTCGAATGGCTGAGGGTGAGCCGGATGGGGAGGGGGGGGGGGCTGTTGGATTGGAGGAGATGAAGGTGCAGGTGGGCGGGCAGGATGCTGTGGGTACCGCGTTTATAATCGGGCCGGGCAGAAAGTGTGCCACCCCGGCACCCCCCCAAACGCGGCAGCGGCTGTTTGTAAATTCCGCCGTGGCAGGCAATGGGCACATTTGCATGAAATTGACTTGTTTAAATACCCATAAAACATTCATGTGCGCTGCGGCGCCACCCGGCTGCGAGTCCATTAAAAAATATATCATTATTTCTGCTGCGTTCGTTGCCCTCATCAGCCCAGTTATAGATGATCGGAGAGGCAGATAAATCAGGGGAAAGTAAAGAGGGGGTGGAAATTAAGAGTTAAATTATACTGCCCCCCCATGCCACTTGTGCATAAATCTTCTAGAAGTGTCTATTTTCGGCTGTGGAACCGACTTTTGTCTGATCATTGTAATGTAGTTTTTATTCGGAAGTACTGGCCCTGTTTTCCTCATCCCTTGAAATCCAGGTGCCCTTTTGGTTGCGCTGTCTCTGTTGCCCCTGTCCTCCCTCTGAAGGTTGCAGTAAGTGCATCAGTGCAGGGTGGGCGGTTCCTGGTTCTCCCATATCTCCAGTCACTTTCGGAAGGACCAGTGGATGTAAGCCAAGCAGCAGAGTGTCTCCCTGTTGGCCGTTCATGGTTATTTACTATTATGAATTTTGTGTAAAAGTCCATAAACCACTTATAAATCTGGGCATGAAGTTCTCTGCCCAAATTCACACCCCATGGACTTGAGCCTATAGCATCTTCTTTAACCACCGTGCTGCCTCCTGACCAAGACGAGGCACTGCGCTCCGTTAGCATTCACTGTGCATCAGGCTTTCTGTTCCTTAGCACAACAGAGTGGGACCAAGAGGGAAGCGAGAGGACTGCTGGAGCCTGGGCCCCATGCTTGAGGCTGTCACTCTGCATTCAAGCATCTCCTGACAGAAGTGGGGCAAAAAATGCCCCAGAAATAAGGGAAAAAAGCGGATAGTGGTGGGGATCTAATCTGACAGTGACACAGAATCCAAACAAAGGCGGCCGTAACGGTCTCCCGAAATCTGGCAGCCAACATACTGACTTTGTAGCCTTTGAACTGAAGCTTCCCCATGGATTTCATCAGGGGACTTGCGGCACGTGGGAGTTTTACTTACACAAAAAGGAAGGGACAATGATTAGTTCAGAGAGCTAACCAATCAGATTGTAGAGGAGGTGGGACCAAGACATCTGATGGTTGGTCCTACCTCCTTTAGTTGCTTGGACTCACCTCTTCTACAGTCTCATTGGTTATCTGCCTGAACCAATCATTGCCTTCAGAACATTTTTGTGTAAGTAAAACTCCCATGAGTGGACTTGTGCAGCATCTGGGAGAGGCTGTATCAGGGGCAGGCTGATGTCAGGCTCAACTGAGGCTTGGAGGATCTGGATGCTGCTTCGGTAAAACCAATAAATGCTGTCATAAGGACTGGGAGAGTTAGCTCGCCGTCGCAAGGATAATGTAACATTCCCTGATTATTAATGAGCCTCAGAATGCCTGGATCCGAAATGCGCTGGAAGGTGCACCTGGGGTTCTGTGCCTTTCATGTCCTCATAGATAAACATGAAACATGATTCACTTTCAGTGATAGGAAGCTGAAAAGCTCCTGTTTGTTAAGCTAGGAATGATTGGTGGAGCTGAGAAGGAGGAGGCGGAGCTGGTCACAGCCAGAGTGGTTTGTGGGATATGATCAACCTCTATGATCAAATTTGAATAACTATCTGGGTTTAGGGGTGAAAAAATAATCCTGAAATCCGCTTCATCGTAATTTCAAACTTAATCTACTCGATCCCCCTGATCCACCTTGGCCTGCGACTTGTGCCCTGGCAGACACAGTTACGTAAGCCCTGCCTTCTGCAGCGACTAATAACTCCGCATCCCGCCTTTCTGAAGGAGACCCTTCGGCGAGTGGCGGTGATTCCGACATGCTTGTTTACCCTGAACGTTTCACTGGGTTTATTAGCCCGACACTCATAACAAGGCATGCGCTTTCATCTACAATTTTCGACAAAATCCCCTGAGTTGAAGCAGATCTCTGAAGGAGCTGTTCTCCCGTGCTCATTTCTCTTTCTGAAGTTTCGCTGCATCTTATAATGGCGGATAAAAGTGACGGTTTCTGCAGCTCTTTTCAGCTTAGCACATGATGTTCCTCTCATAGTCCACGTCTTTGGCTTCCTGTGAAATACGGCACGGCGGTAATTACAGCGAATTATATAAACGGTAAACAATACCAAGGAATCTGGGTTCCTCTCCTATCTTACGTGATCTTGTTTGATTGCCTGTGTGATACTTTGCTTTCAATTAAAACCGTCTGCTGCAAAACAAAACTCCAAATTCGATCCGAAAATCCACGCCCGCCTCTTTTATGGTGATGACAGATAAACAGACACAATCGGCATCGTTAAACGGCACCTCGAACCCATAACCTCTTTCAGGAATGGGCAGTGCTGCAGTACCTCGATTTGCAAGCCTCTTGGAAGCTTTACAGAAAATAGTTTTATTGATGCAATATCATCGGACAGAGGAATGCAAACCATGGGGAGTGTGCCCCTAGTGGGGCACGATGGAATTGTAGGGGGGCACAGGTGAGTGGATAAACAAAAATAGAGGATGGAGGGGAGTGTGAGGAGGGGGCACACCTGTTTTTAAATGGCAACCTTTCGGAAATATTAAAAATAATTTGAACACAGTATATGCCTGTACACATTATATTACGAAAGCAAATTAAAATAATTGCATTTTATTTCATTTTATGTAATGATTAAAGCTTATTTTGGGGTGTGTTTTGGGGGCTGGGGGGGGGGGGGGTGTTAGGACAAATATATCATCCCTAGGAGGGCCCTGTCAAAAACAGTCTGAATACCACCAATGTTAATGTGTGATATATTTTGGCAGGTTTATTATTTATTGGTGAAGGTCTTGTTATGCAGCTGCTGCTGATCCCTTTGCACTGTCAGCATTGTACTGGCTGGTGTTTGCCTGAATTCCCTGCCAGCCCCGGCACACCTGACCCGTCTGCTTCATCCCGGCTGTAAAAGCCTACATACATGCCTTTGAGGGAGCCAGCAGCCGAATCCTAGGCACTCGTCCCCGTCCTTCGCCCAGCTGTGTCTCTCCGGAGGAGAAGACAGTGCGACAGCAGCCCAGCCACGCTGGAGTTCGGGTTAGAGGACGAGTGAGGTCATCTTCGCGGTGTGGCGCCCTCATGCAACGCGACAGCCTCTCACTGGGATGCGCTGCCCAGGAGGAAGATCACAGTCACGGTCTAGACAGCCGATACATCCCTGCCTCCCAGGCACCCTGTTATCGCTCTTATTTAACATGAGATCAGTATACTGTAAAAGTTTATCCAAAAGGAGACATAAGAGAGAAGACAGTCCTGCTGTCCAACTCATGATATCCCACCAACCTTCTCTCTCACTGTCCTGCTGTCTCACTGTCCTGCTGTCCTATTGTACCGCAGTCCTTTATACCACAGTCCCATTGTCCTGCTGTCTCACTGTCCTGATGTCCCACCGTCTTGCTCTCCCACTGTCCTGCTCTCCCACTGTCCTGCTGTCCCACTGTTCCATTGTCCCACAGTCCTTTATGCTACAGTCCCATTGTCCTCCTATTTCACTGTCCTGCTGTCCCATTGTCCTATTGTCCCGCAGTCCTTTATACCACAGTCCCATTTTCCTGCTGTCTCACTGTCCTGCTGTCCCACCATCCTGCTCTCCCACTGTCCTGCTGTCCCACTGTTCCATTGTCCCACAGTCCTTTATGCCACAGTCCCATTGTCCTCCTGTCTCACTGTCCTGATGTCCCACCGTCTTGCTCTCCCACTGACCTGCTGACCTGTTGTCCCACAGTCCCGGTGTCTCACTGTCCCACACTCCCTCTATCCTCTCACAGTCCTGCCTTGTCACTCTGCCTCTGTCCTGCTGTCTCGCAGTACTGCCATCCCACAATCCCACCATCTCACCCTGTCCAGCTCCTACTGCTGTGCTCCCTCTCTCCCCACCCACATCGTCTCAGAGAGCTGCTCCGGTGAGACCCGATTCTCCATCGAAGGAGTCCGGCTGGTTCAGTCCCTCACCCCCCCAGGCAGAGCAGGGCTCACCCCTTCACCGCTCATAAACACAGGTGCCACTTCACAAAGAGAATCTCATTTTTTAATTTTTATTTCTGTTCACCCCCACCCCTCAAAGAAGCTGAATCTTTGATCCTATTGCTGAGGATCACATTTGTCTGAAGTATAGCCGGTTTTCTTAGGGGAAGTTTCTTGCTATTTTAAATGAAAAAACAGGCTATTTAAAATCCCTGCACTGTGCAAAACAAACCAGACTCCCTCAGACTTCTCTCCCCATTGATTCACAACACAAAAGTAATAAATGAGTGTGGGAATGAGACGAGGCCCCAGGGGTGAAGTATCTCAGCACAGATCCCGTCCTGCCATTTCCTCAAGTGCTTTTTTATTTTATATTATTTAATTGCATGCCAGGTGTCACAATGCAGGGTGACTCTTGCCTGGGGTAGTGAGACCAGTGAAGCACATAAAGGAGTGAGGCATGCAGCGGCATGCTGGCTCCAGGGACTCAAACCTATAACTTTCTGGTTACAAGACCCAGTCCTTCACCCAATAATGGAAATTTTAGGAATGCTGATTAAAACTCAGTAACTACTAAGAAATGCGTAGATATTTATGGTCTGTTCTTGGTCTGCAGACATATCTGGCAGAAGGCCGAGGTATATGGGCAAGGCAGTAGCTTCCTGCATCTACTTCACATTGCACCACAGCATGGTCAGAATTTACCGGGAATATGCAAATCAATACTCAGCACTACAAGTTAATTGCAGAGCAGCAGTTATAATTAATCTTCAGAGTTAGCATTGATTCTCTCTCTGTTTGTGTCCGAGACGTGTGGGATTCGAACCCCCCCCCCCAAATGCTGAAGTTTGGGCAGCAGATCAAAGTGATGTGCACCCCCATCTGCTGTTTTATAATCATGTGGCGGGCATGCGGAGACTCATAATTATGGCCACATTACTTAGGTGTGGCACAGTCATAATGATAACATCCAGAGTGCTGGAAGTCATCCGCAAAGTGCTCTGCCCCCTTTTTAAATATATGGGGGCGTGGATGAAGGTGCTCCGCGGGGGCCGGAGTGGCGCTTTCAGGGCCCACGCTCGGTGAACGCGTTCATCTCCAAGCCCAGTGGGCAGTCGGATGCACAGTAACTGATGCCCACTTTTCCACGTAAATCAATCAGCGGTTGCTGTCACCGCAGACTGCCAGCTCCTCAGTTACGGACATCTGGGGATCATCAAGTCATCGTCATAAGAGGAGAGGCATCTGATTCCATGGACCTCTGAAAGACAATTTGCATTTTGTTGCAGGCCTTCACTGGAAAACTTTTTGCAAATCTGTAGATCCCTGAATTAGAGTTATGATGCCTATGATGTGTGTGTGTGTGTGCATGCGTGTGTGCATACATGCATGCATGCAGGCACATGCGCTGTGTATGTGCGCGCCTGTGTGTGTGTGTGTGTGTGGAAGTGTTCACACCCAGGGTTGTATTGAGGAACATTCATTTGTGTCCCTCATTTTTCCCCAATCACCATATCCTTCCCCGCCCGCATCATATGCGTGTAGCTCTGTGTGCTGAAGGGACACCCCCGGTCACCTGACCTTTGGTGTTTCAGCAGATCTTATTACAATAGGTCAATGAGACCTTTACTTGGGTTGTTTTGATGACAAGTCCTGTGGAATGACCTGGGGGCTAGTGGTAGCACTCCTGAGGAAATAAGAACCCGTCTCACACTCCGAGCACTCCGCCAGTCTCACCCCCCACATGCGTGCTCCCGCCACTGGGCTGCTGCCATGGGATTGACAATCCGGGTCATTCACACCGTCAGCTTGGCAGTGTTTCAGAGGATGTTGATGTTCCCGTGCCCATTAGACTCATGCAAGATAATTAATTTCTGGATTTGCACATGCACGTGTGTGTGTGCGTTTGAGCGTTTCTGTGGACCTGTGGAAGCACCGACAGCTGGGCGGCTCACTTGTTTCGCGGTCGGAGTGTGAACACACACATACGCACTTACAAGGATAGTCGCTCACATCCAAGTCACCGTAGTAACATCAGCTGGACACATTCAGCCGGGGAAGCGAGTCACATCCTTCGGAAATATGAATGGCAACGGCATAATGACGTAGCTCTTGCTTACGATCTGCCGCAGCGTTTAAGCCTAGTGGCAACGCAGCCGGTGAGCGTGGGCCTAATAAGGATCGTTCGGACCGCGGCGTCTTTGTGCGAGGAACAGAAAGCGTCAGTGTGGCGGAGCCCCGAATCCCATAGACATGCTCCCTGCATTCCTAAGAGCGAGAATGAGGAGGGTATTAAACACAGAATTGTCTATTCATGCGAGCCACTGGTTCAGAGACGGGGGAAGAAAAGTCAACAGTGATAAGCACTTTTTCCTTTTTTCTGTGGCCGGCCTTAGAATTGAATTAGTGTTTCCATGGCGACTGAAGCCTCTCTCCCTCCTCACTCCCCCTTTCCCTTTTTTTCTCTGCGAAGCACATATCTTAGCCAGACTCACCCCACCCCCCCCACCTCGTTTTATGTCTGAAAAAAGATCTACCAAAAAGGAACAGATGAAAACAAAATAATCACACTGGGATCCCTTACTTCTTGTTGTCTAACTCTCTAATCTCCAGTCTGCTCTTCTCACTTCACCCCTCACACTGGAACAAACCACAGGCGGCCGAAACTCGTCTGAGCGTGATGGCCGAGCTGCCGCGGTCACGGTTTCGTGAAGAGGAAGGCCCAGCGCATCTGTGATACTTAGCATGGGATGCTAGTCTTGGTATCACACTGGTTTACCTTCATCCAGCTAAAAAATGGCATGGTCGACAACAGTGATGGTTAGATGGTGAAGTTATGCAGATTTACAGAACAGTGTCACATGCTGGCAAAAGAAGAGGGATCATGGTGTCTGTAAGACAGTCTTTGTTCTTGTGGATTAACAAAAAATTGTCCGTGATAGAAACGTGAGGAGAGTTTGCATGTTTCTGAGGTAGCGGTGCCGATTGTCACACTGATGAGGTAATAGTGCCGATTGTTACACTAATTAGGTAACGGTGCCAATTGTCACATTGGTGAGATAATGGTGCCAATTGTCACATGAGATAATGGTGCCAGTTTTCACATTGGTGAGGTAATAGTGCCAATTGTTACACTGATTAGGTAACGATGCCGATTGTCACATTGGTGAGGTAATGATGCTGATTGTTACATTGGTGAGGTAACGGTGCCGATTGTCACATTGGTGAGGTAACGGTGCTAATTGTCATGTTGGAGAGATAATGGTACCGATTGTCACACTGATGAGATAACAGGGCTGACTGTCATGTTTTTGAGGTAATAGTGCTGATTGACATGTTGGTCATGGTGTTTGCCATCACGCAAACCCTTAAATATGGAATAAATTTGTTCCTTATTTAGGAGATCCTGAAGCTGCATGTTTCCATAATCATTGGGTAGGTGATCTTCTGACTCTACACGCTAGCTATTAATTTAGGATTTGGAGGCTCCAAAGGTCCCAGAAACAATGAACCTACCCCTACACGTGAGATCACAGCGCCGAGGTTTACGTCGGTGAAAAGTCCTAACTGGAAACGTGTTGAGAACTTCACAAATAGGAAAACAGTCTAAACTGATATGGAGAGATTGGCAGGCTGGCAGGTTTTGGTAGGGAGGCGACAGCCATTTTCTGGTCCCGGTGAGGGGGTGGGGGTGCTGATTTTCATTTCATCTCAGTGGTGTCATTGCTTGTTTGTTTGATGATTTCTTTGATACTTGCGTTTCCTCTTCTGCTCTCTCGCCGCCTGATTTCCTCCTCCTGTCAATCACGCTTTGCCGCGCGTTCATTTACTCCCAAGCACCAGCGGCTTGATAGTTCCAAATCATATCAGGCACCCTGAGTCCAAATGTAAGCAGCTGACATCAAAACAAGAGAAATCAGCGGCTTGCAGATGGCGGGCGGCGGACCGGGGGTGTTGGCGTGAGCGCTGTTTTAGCTGGGACAGAGATGATAGAGGTGTTAAGCTCATAACTTAGGCTACTCCCCAAGGCAGAGGCTGGCACACTGGTTTTGGGCCCTGGGAGGAGGGAGTGTACTGGTTTTGATTTCATCTCAGTGGTGTGATTGGTGTCATCATTACGTTTTTAGTGAAAATCAGTCAGGAGACCACGGACTGGATTATGAATATCTGGAGGTCATCAGATCATCTTCTGATGGGGTGAACAAGCATTTAAGTCCTTGAAATTCTTCACAACAATGGGTGCCATTTTTGACTCCACTGGATACAAGTGTCTACATTTCAGGACTCCATAATTCCATAATGCTACGACAGCGATGCTCCTCATCCTTTCTTTGATTCTCTTTCCCAACATGGATCTCATTAATAGTTTGGCACCACCCTGCTGGAATGCTGAGGGGACACTGGCTGACGGGAGACAGTCATTCGTCATCTTATTTATGGATGACTTTTTTGGCAGGTGTTTGCCCCCCGTAGAGGGGAGAGGCGGTGGGCGTGTCCTGGGGTGCGCTTTTGGCCGCTGTCGCTAATGCAAGGGTCGAGCTGAAACGGCGGGGAGCACAGAGTCGTCCTTCCACGCCTCCTGGCTGGCGGAGAGGTCGCCAGCTGCATCGTAACGCCGGCCTGAGGATGCCACACAGCCACAAGGCGAGCAGGAACACTGAGGCGTTTCAAAGGCCGAGCATGCTGTATAATCAGCAGGCAGATGCTCTCAACACACAGACGCCTCCCCCATCACCTACCTCTAAGCTCTTTAGCTTAGCATCAAGAGGTCATTTCCAAGTTTTAGAAAAGATTGTTTCAAAACAAAGTTTTCACTTTATCCTGCGGTGGATGGGCATCGTGCCCAAAGTGTACCCCTGCTGTGTGCCCTATGGGGACTGGGATAGGCTGCAGAATACTTCCGGACGCTGTATAAGTGGCTGGAAAAGGGATGGATGGATGGATGGAAGGATGGATGATGGATTAATGGTTGATGGATGGATTGATGGATGTATTGGCGATGAATTGATGGATTAATTGATGAATTGATGGATGGATGGATCAATCGATCCATGGTAGAACTTATGAATTGTAAATTTCCAACATGCAATTTTTTTTCACATTTCATCTAAATGACTCGTCTCAGGCGAGTGGGCGAGTTTAATTTCCAGCCCTGGATGGATTCTTTCTTGATCTCACTCCAATATAATTTAACACAGCCATATGTACAGAATATGGAAAACCATATAGATACTCATATTGATAATTAATTCCCCTGCTCTGTAGCCTTAGGCCCGCCGTTAAGCGATATACCCTTTAAAGCTAACAACTGAAACTAAAAGATGTCATTTGGTGAATTTAATCAGTATGGTAGTTTCTCAGAAAAACAAAATGTGATTGGGCTACCACATGACTGGGACTGCAGATCGGCTTTGCAGACCAGCTCACTGGGGAATTCTGCCCCGTCCACAGAAGGACCAGTTAGCAGTGAAACTTCTTGAACCTGTTATTCTCATCGGAGAACAACTGATTATATTTGATTTCTACACCTGATACCCAGTGGTAAATCAAATCTCACTTAGAATAACAACCTTCCCCGTGCACTTGATTGCTCACAAATGAAAAGATTGAGGCCTCTTTATGAAATCAGATTTTTTTAATGTGACTGGAGACTGATATCGCAGTTTCATTCCCCAATTAATAAAGGTGGTTTAGTGGCTGATTCTGACATTTGCTTGAGGAGAGTCGTACTTCCCTGTGAAGGCGGAGCTGGAGGACTGGCCCGGGTTCCTGGAGCCAGAGACAGGTCAGGCCCCAGGCTCCGGGAGCCACAGACAGGTCAGGCCCCAGGCTCCTGGAGCCTCAGACAGGTCAGGCCCCGGGCTCTGGGAGCCTCAGACAGGTCAGGCCCGGGCTGCTGGAGCCACAGACAGGTCAGGCCCAGGGCTCCTGGAGCCACAGACAGGTCAGCCCCGGGCTCCGGGAGCCTCAGACAGGTCAGGCCCGGGCTGCTGGAGCCACAGACAGGTCAGGCCTCCAAGGTAATCTTCACAAACGGAACATGAGCGGATTCTGCTGTTTTGTTACCTATTCATATTTTTTACCACAACCATTTTAAAGGGCTTGAGACCCCTCCTGAATGATCAAAATTACCTCCCCTTTCAAGTCTTGAGGTCTTTATGACTGACGATTGTGCAAGTTTAACCGAGGGATATATCCCCCCCCCCCCCCGATAAGTGTGCACACAGCCCTGTAAAGGAGGACAGTTCTGTTAAAAGGGCAAGTTTAAGACAGCCACGCGCAGTTTAGGTATTAACGTACGGACATGGAAGCATACTAAACAGTGTTGTAGCTCTGCACCTATGCCAGATAAAAAAACATTTAACCCCGACAGCATCAGACAGACTCGCTGAGTTAATACCGCACACAGAGAAACAGCAGGAGAATAGCCCTGCTCGCCGCATCCTGGGGTGCTGGGGCCATTTTGCTTTGTGGGACCGAATCATTAACAAAGGCCTGTTCCATCCCGGCAGCTTAATCCAGAGCAGCTCCCAATTTATAAAACGCTCATGCGTCCTGGGGGGGGGCATCCCACCGTAATTAGCTAAACCGTCTCATCGCCGGGGCACTGCCCCACCTCCCGATTGGAAAATGCAAAGAACACGCAAGGCAATCAATGCTCTGGCCCCTCCCCACGGAAACGGTCAGTATCGCTCCTGCTGTTTAGCATTTCTCCATCAGCGGCACGAGTGGGAGATGATTACTGCGCGAGTTCGCTGTGCTGGGGGGCCCTCAGGTGTCAGGAGTATAGAGCAGAGGAAACAAAAAAACGCAAAACATAGACAAACTGGTAATGTGTGCCCTTTAAATGCAGAACCAGACCATTAGACACACTGGGGATTTTTTTCATTCTATTCCTAAATGCTTACAAAGATTTTAAATTCTGCGAATCCATAAGCTGCTATAGAATTATGTGGAATAGCAATGTCTTTGCCTGCCAGTATATTAGACAGATAAATAGCACATAAAGGAGGGTGAAATAATCACCTGGAAAGCCTAGTTTGGCTTGCAAGCCTCTCTCAGTATGCAAACACCATATATGTCCCGTTTCCGGTAAGCGGGCGGCTGACAACCTTCACAAATAAAAAAATAAAACACACGCACACACGCACAGGTTTGTCATTATATCTTTGTGGGGACTCCCCATTCATTTCTATGGGGAAAACTCCAAACATGACGACCTTAACCCCTACCCAGCCCTAACCTTAACCATAAGTAACCAGACAAAATATGAGACTATTTTGAAACGTCAAAATAACAGGTTTTTATCACATTGTGGGGAACCTTTGTAATATAAACATAATCCACACGCACACACACACACAACAGCGTAGGTTTTGATGATTTCTTTGATACTCGCGTTTCCTGATCTGCTCTCTCCCTGCCTGATGTCCTCCTCCTGTCAATCACGCTTTGCTATGCATTCATTTTCTTCCAAGCAAGAAGCTGGGGGGGGGGGGGGGGGCGGGGGGTGGTGGTGGTTATGGTTCCAAATCAAATCAGGCACCCAGAGCCTGAATGTAAGCATCCAGCGTCAAAACAACAGAAATCAGCGGCTCGCAGACGGCTGGGACAGAGATGATAGAGGTGTTAAGCCCATAACTAAGGCTGTTCCCCAAGGCAGAGGCTGACACAGCCGGTAGGTACAGGGAATAATGAACGCCTTGGAGAATCAGAGACACTTTCCCTCTCGCTGACTGACTGGAGATCCTGTTCCTGAATTCCCCTCGGACAATTACCCGTGGAGCCCTCTGCGACTACCTGCTTTTGCAAAATAAAATTTGGCCGACTGATGCAGGAGACTTGGGAAGGAGCCCCGGACGCACGGCCGCCGACACTCAGACGCGCTCCGCGCCGTGTCCGCTCCGAGAGGGAGCCCGCCAGCTCTCAAATTGGATCACAGTCTTTGTTAAATTGGAATATCAGAGCGACACGGCGTCTGACAGGGGAGTAGAATTAAGGCATTAAACACGCCGTGTGTGTGTGTGTGTATGTGTGTGTGTGTGTGTGTGTGTGTGAGCTCAGCAACGAGAGGAAAACAGAGGAGCATGAGAGATGAGTAGGGTGACAGGATGGGAGGGGGAGGGCAGAAATGTGGGAGGAGAAGAGGAATGGAGTGAAAATGGTTAGGGGAGTAGGGGTGTGGGACTGAGCAGATGAGAGGTTTTTAGATACTGCTGCTGACATATTTACTGCTCCTGGGTTTTCATACCTGTCACCTCTGACTCACCTAGGTCACCTGGCGGGGGGGTGGGGGGGGGGCAGACATGACGAGGACAGCACCAGGCTAAACACTCTGTCTGCCTGTTTGTTTGGTCGGTTATATTTCACTGTCTGTCAGTGTTTCGTATGCTCATGGGAGTTTCACTTATACGAAAATGTTCTGAGGACAAAATGAAAAATGATTGGTTCAGATAGATAACCAATCAGATCTAGGTCAGATGTCAGACTAACCAATCAGAGTCCCACCTCCTCTAGTTGCTTCGGCCCGGTGTTCTACAATTTGATTGGTTATCTCTCTTAACCAGTTTTTTTGTTTTGCCCTCAGAATATTTTTGTGTAAGTAAAACTCCCACAAGTGTTTCGTATTATTATCAATTGTCTTGTTTTAGCAGAACAGTGGGTGTCCCGCTATACTTTTATCTGAGTAACAGTTCCGAGACGGATGGTCTAGGCTTGTGTTGAATTCTCCACTCCCCCTATCACTATGGTGCTTCACTTTATGTAACATTAACCGTTTCAGGAGGATAAGTAGCTATTTAATCAAGAAATGCCACTTGGTATCACACCAACTACTCACTCAAATAAGTATTGATTGGTGTTCATGTGAATTTTATATTCACAACAGTGTAGTTTTAATGAAAAAAGTTGCCTTTCAAACAGAAAAAGGCATTAAGATTAAATATTTCACTGTTGGTTCTGAATAACGTCAGTTTCCTTCACATTCCGAAGACTTGTAATCTCAAAATCTTGAAGTTCTTCGCAAAACTATTTTGGCAAGGATGGCGCAGACGGCGTGTAAAAACGAATTGGATTTAATTGATTTGAAAGTCAGTAGCCAGCAGCGGTAGTAGCTAACGTCATTGCCTATTAATGCGAAGCGCGTCGCCGGGGGTAACGCACCGGGGTGCAAAGCCGCCTTAACGTTCCAGTGCCAGCAATCATAAGCCGAGCGAAGATGCGCAGCCAGGTACTGTCTGAGGAGATGAGTATAATTTCACTTTGTAATGTAACAGGAAGTAGATCTGAGGTTGTTTCCTTGGAGAGAAAAACAACATGCTTCAGCTTGCTGGCGATACTTGCAATTAGAGGTATTTTTATTTTTCGTTCCTGGAGAGGAATTGTCATGGCTGCACGTAACTGCTGTCTCTTCCACATACCTACTGGAAGCCTTTGAAATTATTGTTTGTGTAACATGTCTCAAAATACATATCGAAGCTCGCTCGCATGGAACCCCGTGGTAATGGCGCAGCTGTCACGGGTGTGATTCCGCAGCGGCGGATAACAGGCAGCGCGTGAAAAGCCCTCATTATGCCGTCCCGGCCTTTCTGCCTCGCCGCGGTTAAGGCGCCCCCGGTCAGGCGGAATGCAGAACGCCGGAAGGTCAACGGGACCATGAGACTGTCTTTCAGGGTGATTAACGGGAAGGACAACGAGCGTGAAGAGAGCAGGAGCAGGAGCAGGAACGACAAATGAAGCCCTCCTCTAAGGGTCAGAGACAGTGCGGAACCTTCCGGATCTTTTGAAAAGAGAAGCCAACAGAATCCTCCCTTTTAAAATGAGGGTGCGAGGTTATGATCTGCATGTGGTCTGAACATGTTTTGAGCGTGGCCTGCATAAAAAATGTGTCCAGGTTACAGTCGCCTGTTTGAATCTAACTTTGAACTTGACATTTAGATTCAGTCCAATCGGTAATGACTATGTGCACATGTGACCAAGGCTGTAAGGGTGTGGGGGGGAGGGGGGGTACTGAAGCTTCCTTCTTCATAAACATAATCTATTTGTTTATAAGATGCTTTTATCCATACTGGATGGTCCACAGTTATGACTTTCATATGATGCTTTAGAGTACGATGTTGGTGAAGCAGAACCTATAACAGATGCTCAGTGGTTTAGAACAATTCACTGACTACACAGGAGAGCTGGGGCCTGGAACCCAGTCCTGTGTCTGCTCAGCGGGAGCATATAGGGGGCGGGACCACAGGGTCACTAGTCCCAGCTGATTGGCCCTGTTTGCCTTCACTCAACAACTGAAAACATATGATGGCCTATTGATAAGATTGGCCCTCTGCATGAATTATGGCCCCTCTACCTTAAAAATACGTAGAACGACCCTGCTGTGCCCAGGACATTGGTCTAGTAGGGCCTAGCTGAAGGAGGAAGGAATTCTGATTCGACACGGTGAGACCGAAGCCGTCTGGCATGGTGGTTCCGCAGAATCGGCCCGGCGAGCTGGACCCCGGCCCGCGTACCAAGCGGAGGGGAAGAGCCCGGGGATCACGAACACTGGCCTGTTTCGGGTTTAGCTGGCGCTGAGATACTCCACCTTGGGAGCGAAGATGCAGCTAATTTGCATTTATGTTTATTGTGTTCCTGTAAACACTAATGTTTATTGCTTCCTCAAATTAGGATGAGAGAGGAAACGGGGAGGAGCCCCCTAGTGGGGGCCGCTGATCTGCTCTGGTGAAGCCTGGCTCCCCTGCCTGGCTGCTGTAACTAGGGCGGCATTTTCAGGGCAGGGGTGAAAACAGAGGTGAGGAGGGCAGCCCCAGGATCCTCGTTCTGGTTCTGGATGTCAGTCAGACTCAGTGAACAGGTTCCTTAGATGGACGACTTGAGTAGGCGACCGAGGCACCATTTAGCCACTTCCCTACTTGGCTCATTTTCTGTCCAGTCACCGAGCCAGATGCTGCCGTAGCCGTGGTTACATCAGGTTGCCGTGGTGCCCGGGGTCCGTTTTGTCATCGAATACCTTTGTTTCTCCAACCCCCCTCGCCCCCCCGACCCAATCCCAGCTTGCTCCTCCCAGATGGACGGGGCTAATTAGGTTGTCTCTCCTGCGTCATTCCTCTCAGCCTTATTGAATCATCTCCATCTGCACACCAGGAGACTTTGGGTTTTTGGATGACAGGGTCACGGGGGTGGGAGTCAGTGTCCATGTGGACCCCGATGCCCCGCCTGTGTCATGATCTGTGGCCATATAGAGAAAGGGGAGGGGATGCTGTACAAACAGTGTAATTTCCTGCGCCTGTCTTTTTAAACTGGTCTGTGCTGGCTAATATGGAGCCGGCGTGTGAGTCAGATTAACAGATTACCAGTTTCCAGCTGCATTCATGTCTCGGCCCCGTGGCGTCACTCAGTTTTTGCGTGACCCGTAAAAATGATGCAATCCACTGTGCAATTCCCCCGCACACCCCCCCCCCCCCCTTCCCGGCATGCGGCTGCAGAACTGGATCTCGGAATGGCGGATTAAAGAGCGGGAACGTGGTCTCGCCGTCGGGCAGAGGCCTGGAGGAGGAGAGAGAAGGAGGCCTGAATCCTGTCCTCCCCGCTCGCCTGACACAGAGCCCATCTGTTCGAGGGACACTTTCGAATCTCCCTCTCCTTCACTCCTGCCCCCCCCCTCCCCGTCCTTCTGTGTCTCTCCCTTCTTTCATGCATGATTAGGGATGGAAATGCTGTAGCATGTGAAATTCAAACATATTCCATCAAACACTCAGTTAACAAAGGCTGAGAGATGGGGGGGGCTCTGTGTCACTTGGCAGCTTCTCGCACCCCCCCACCCCCTCAGAAATGCACTATCAGCCAGAAAGAGAGCCCCCACTCAATTGCCATGTCCACATCAGGCCCTCTCAGATCCGCACCGGGCTCTGCTCGCGCTCGACCGCCTTTCTGCTCGACGTGCGGAAAACCGTCCCTCCGAATGACATCGCGCTCTAGCCTTTGGCCAGATGTCTTCAAAGTTTCCTTTGTTCTTCTGCTAAAATGGCCGGATTTCTCCGAACCTTGCACAAATAATCCGGACCGCAGGGTCTACAGGGCTGTCAGTGTCACATCGCATTCCTGGGGAAGTCTGAGGTGGAAGCCAAGCAGGTTCACGCTCACACACACACACACACACACACTCACACACACACAGACACACACACACGCATATACGCACACACGCGCACACACGCGCGCACACACACGCGCGTGTACAAACACACACACACATGCACGTGCACACACACACACATGCACGTGCGCACACGCACAGACACACATGCACGTGCACACACACACACACACAGACACGCACGTGCACACACACACACACACACACACTACATCTACAGTACAGGCAGTATCCGGGTTAATTACATCTGACTTATGGACAACTCATACTTACAAACTGCTATGAAGCCTATTATGTTAGAAAATTCAAGTAGAACAGTTTGTAATAAGGATCGCACGCACTGCTTTTTGATGCTTGTGAAAACATTGCACCGCTTCTGCTATTCATCGACTTGAGGTACAGTACAGTACTGTATGTAGTTACTTTCATTATCACTGTATTATTATTATTGATTTTATGTTTTGTATCATTATTGTTACGACTTATCTACAAATTCGACTTAAAGACAGACACATTCCTACCTGCACTGCTCGCCGGTAACTTGGCTGTCTGAGTTGGAGAAGACAGTATCTCCTCTATTTTTGAGATTAAATTATGAAATAAGTACCTTTGAAATAACTCAATACTAAAATTTTATTGCCATTTAAAAGCACATTTTCTCTCCTTTGGAAAAAAAATCACTATCATAATATTATAAAATGTGTTTTTTCTTCTTACTTCCTCAGTTTTTTTAACCACCAGCTGCCTCTCATTAAGGGTGTTCAGTAGACGCTATAATTTGTCATAGTGTTCAGTATAAGATATGACTGATTACTAGTGTTTAGTTCTACATATGTGAGCTTGTGTTCAATGGACAGTTGACAGTGATGATGATATTATTATTATTATATAAGATAGTTGTATTGCTCTGTTCAGTGCAGTATTACGGATTAGTGGTCATTACACAAAATGACAGCATGATCTTTAGTGAGTTCAGGGTAATAAGTGAGGATCAACACTTTGGTACTTAAAGTAAAGCTGGTTTAGCACTCTGGTGCTCAGCAGAGGGAAGATAGGTTAACACTTCTGTGTTCGGGAGAGTGTGGATTAGCGTTCTGGTGTTCAGTAGAGTGAAGTCGGATTAGCACTCTGGTGTTTGGTATGGTGTTCAAGGCGTCCGGAATGTTCCGCCTGTCATGGAGAGAGAGCTGAGCTGCCGCAGCACCATTTCCGCTTCCTGGCCTCCCATTGCCACCCGGCTACTCCAGGGTTGCCATGGCTGCCAGGGATCATTAGATACATCCCATCCCGTAGGGGGGGGGGGGGGTGCTGAATGACCATCTCACTCACACACACAGCCACAGATCGTTCAGAAAGGTGCTCACAGAAGCCTCATTTTCCTACCCGTGTTCTGGGGTGTCCTGTCGTCTCAGAGACGGGATGAGGGGCCATAGCGGGGATGGAGAGAGGAGAGGATGAACGAGAGGATGGAGAGAAGAAGGGGAGAATGATTGGAATGCAGACGGGAAGAGCAATGCCTCGGAGAGAGGCGGAGTGTGGATGCAGGGATCGGAGAACAAATGGATGGATTAAAAATACAGGCTATGTGTTTCCTGGGAAAGTGAAGTGCCTACAGATTACAGTCTCACTCCCTGACCTTTGTAATCACTCTCACATTTTTGACCACAAACTCACACCCCCTCCATTTTAAATAAAACACAGGCTTCCCTTGCATGAAGCCCACACGGACTGGCTTGCTGCTAGCCGAACTGACACCTTCTGCCTCCATGAGCGTCACATGACCTCCTGTCTTCCCCGTCTCACTGCCATGCTCACCATTCCTGTCGGCTCAGCAGGGCCCGGCGCTGAACCGGGCGGGTGCGCTGAGCCAGAACGGAGCAGAACACTGGCCATCAGAGACGACTCTCGCTGAGAAACCCCACAGCGCTTTCGCAGATTTTTACTCGACTTTAGCAGTCTGCTAACCATTATCTGTCCAAGGCTCACCTGAAGTCTTGTTTACCAGATGACACTAACTTGTCATAAAGGGACGGGTAGGTTCCATAAGGATGTCCCCTGGATCCAGTCGTGACGTTAGCAGGCTAGCTGCCATACTCAGATACCATTTTTCTGACATTGGCCTTTATTTATATGTGGTTTATTTAGTCCGGGAGTGCTTCCGGGTCACTCAGAGGGCATGGAAACTTGGAAACGGCGGTGCACTTCCTGTCATAGTCTGGAAGATGTAGCGTTAAACAGTTACAGCACCAACATGGTACCAAGAATAAGTTAATGAGTTCATTATAGGTGTTGACTCTTCTGAACTCACAACCAAGATACACAAAAGGTCCATTTGTAGTGGGGACATCGTAGGTCCTGTGAGGTGCCGGGGGGGGGGTGCCGGGGGGTGCTGGGATGGGCGTCGCATGGAGAAGCAGCAAGCAGAAGACTTTGCATGTGGGCAGCATGGGTGGCATGTGGCAATGACGGCCACGGGCAGAAGAGAGGGCATGAATTACAGAGCCATCGTAAAAGTGACAGGAACAAAAGCCTTCCCTATAAAGTAGGGGGGGGCGGGGGTAGCGGTGGACTAGGTGGCTGTGAACATAATTTTTATTAATGTCACGTTAATCAGGTGATAATTCCCCTTTATGCTTTAATACCTTCGCCTAACACAGAAATATATTCACATGGAAATGCAGAGCGGCATTTTAAAACAGCAAATGGCAGCGTAGGGATGGTGGGGGGGGGGGGGGAGGTGAGAAAGCTCCATCTAGCTCTCGCCTGTCAGGAACAAATGGGCTTTTTCTGCTCAACAGCCAACAGGCACTCAGATACCGCCCCTGCCCCCCCCCACCTCAGCAGCTAGGACATTCAGAGCTGCAGCGAGCCCCGCTGGGGAGGGAGGACGGGGTGTGGGCTGTGAGTGGCATAGGGATGGGCACTGCTGGTGATGGCATAACCCTTCTGGTCACCTTCATTTGACACCCAGGGTGCCACATGTGCAGGGGTTTGAGTGGCATGATGAGGGAGTTTTGAAAACATGGAGGACAGAGACAGGCGGAGCTGGGGGGGCTCAGTGGACAGCTGACAATTCAATAAAAAAGCAAGAAAAAAATAAAAAAGAAAACATCTGTGTGACGGATGCTGCTCAGTATTCACACGGTCCACCCAAGGTCTGCAACTCAGAAACAGATTTACTTATCATACAGATGGCGTTCCTGCATGTGGCTGAACATATTTCACCTATTGAATTTAAGGAGGACTCCCATCCTGTAAATATTCCTCAAAGCATGTGGCGTGAATTGCAGTGCCTGCAGGGGGCGCCACTCGTATATCATTATTCATTATAATTAGAGGTGGTTGTCTTTAACGTTGCTGAGGGCATGGCGTATTAAATGAGACAGCAGATAAATATACCACTTTGTGCTTTATATCGGCTGAACTATGGTGAGATTTAACCCCAACCCAAGCGGCTTTAACGAGCTAGATAAGTTGCCATGGTAATCCATTTGTTTTGTGGGAATCCTTAATTAATCCACGTGTGTAAAAATAGCGTCTGGGCCTTGTTAGAGCTCACGGCCACTCCGGTGGGATGCTGCCAGAATGTCCCGCCGCCGGGAGCGGGGGGGTGGCCAGCGCCTGAATCACATGGTCCGCTGGGTCCATTTCACACTCGATTGAAAGTGCCCGTGTTTTATGGGAGCCCCTCTACAGAGCGGGTGACAGCAGCAGGCATGTGGCCGGCCACCGCTCTCTGTTTACATGCACACGTGTCCCCCCGGGGCAGCCATGTGGGCTTAGACCATTAGCCAGGAGGAGTCTAAGCTCAGGGCTACAGCAGGAGTGTGGGATCAGGTCCTGTGGGGGATCATAAACTGAGAGGATGAATTGGGGAGGGGGGTCAACTGAGTGGATGGGATGTGGGTGAGGGGGTGTTGTGCTGCTCTACCGGAGTATATGCACGTGATCAGAAGGCCATAGGTTTAAATCCCATGATTTGCAGAGTGATGTCACCGTTGGGCCCTTGAGCGAGGCGCTTAACCCCCAATTGCTCCAGGGACTGGCTGACCCAACTTGCTCAATTGTACATCAATTTGGACGAGTTCTTATGCCACAGTTGTAGGGGATGGGATGTGCAAAAAGTCACATTCTTCTCCTAAATGAATGCAAATAAATTAAGTAAATTGGAAGTTTTTCTCGCTGTAACGTGTAATCCCTTCCTGCCACTGGGGGCACCCCCATCATCCACAGGCACTTTAATCCTGCTCACCCTCCTCCTGTGGTCACTTCTCCTTTCATGCCAGGAGGGGCGCTAAACCTCATAGCTGTCGGGCACTGCAGACTGTTGGCTGGGGGGCTGTTTATATGACATTATACACTTGGCACAAACTTTGAAGGCAACAGACACAGGTGGACGTTTCGCCTCAAGCTGCTCACAGGACACCAGCGGGTACCATGCTGAGACTCCCGCGAGCCTGGCAGCCACGAGTGGTGCGCCCCCTGTTGTCCCGCTTGACCTTCTTTCAGTGGCATCAGATTTATTATGTTGTTATTCCCCCGGACTACATAATTTAGCACTGAACTCGGAAGTGCAGTGGAAATAATCTAATTTCCACCGTCTTTCACTTGGTAATTAAACTAATAAGAGGAGACATTTATCATTGCCTGCTTTTCCACCCTGACAAGACTGTGCTTCAAGACTCTAGTCACGGAGACACCGACGTCTCAAAGCAAACAGAGAGACGTGTTGTCATTTATGTGTAATAATTGTTTAAGCGCTGATTTTTATTCCTAATTGACCGCCGGTGCACTATTTAGTTGCTGGCAAAGCCCGAGCGCTCAGAGCCGACTTCGGTCGCCATCTCATCACCTCCTCTCCTCTCCTCTCCCCGCAGCCTGCGAGCTGATGAACCGCGGCATCCTGGCTCTGGTCAGCTCCATCGGCTGCATGTCAGCCGGCTCACTGCAGTCGCTATCTGATGCCATGCACATCCCGCACCTCTTCATCCAGCGCAGCCCCGCCGGGACGCCGCGCTCCAGCTGCCCGCCCACCAGCCGCGGCCGCACCGACGACTACACGCTCTTCGTGCGGCCGCCCGTCTACCTCAACGAGGTCATCCTGCATGTGGTCACGGAGTACAGCTGGCAGAAGTTCATCATCTTCTATGACACGGATTACGGTGAGGAACGGGGACGCGCCCCCTTCCGCCCGCGCGTCCCCACTCCGTCCCCCCTTCCGCCCGCGCGTCCCCACTCCGTCCCCCCTTCCACCCGCGCGTCCCCGCTCCGTCCCCCCTTTCACCCGCGCGTCCCCGCTCCATCCGCGCCCGGCGCCCGCAGCCATCCGCGGAGAATTACACACCTCGCAATTTGACAAAACTAATTTATGCCACGAGATCTTTATTGAAGCCAGCGGGGAGACGGCAAGCTGACATTTGGCGCCTTTAACATTTTAACATTTAAAGAAGTGTAAGCGCCTGCGTGTGTTTTAAATGTTAAACGCGCCGCCCGAGCGCAGGGTCGCCGACGCCGGTAACTCGTCCCATTGAACCGTCGCGGATGTGATTAATTGCACACGGCTTCGTGTGTGTACGTCTGCGTATGTTTGTGTGTCAATGAGTCAGGTGCTCTCTTTAAATCACTTTCTCTCACTGAGGAGATGCTGCTGCTTAATCGTGCTTCAAATGACAGCCTGGGTGATTCAGTAATTCTGTGTGTGTGTGTGTGTGTGTGTGTGTGTGTGAGAGCGAGAGAGAGATAGCATTGT
Organism: Paramormyrops kingsleyae; assembly: GCF_048594095.1. Classification (NCBI taxonomy): domain Eukaryota; kingdom Metazoa; phylum Chordata; class Actinopteri; order Osteoglossiformes; family Mormyridae; genus Paramormyrops; species Paramormyrops kingsleyae. The sequence goes on from NC_132798.1 coordinate 15,100,339, forward strand.
GCATCTGTTTATTAGTGTAAGCCTGTGTTTATTTGCATATGTGCGACTTTATACATCTGTGTATTTGGTTGTGTGTCAGCGTGTGCCTCTGTGACTCTGCTTGTTTGTATTTGTGTAGGTCTTTCTGTGCGTCTTTTATTGTGTGTGTGTGTGTGTGTGTGTGTGTGTCTGTGTCACTCTGCTTGATTGTGTGTGTGTCTGAGTGTGAGCATGTTAAATGCCCTTCCTCTCCCATCCCCAGCTACCTCCCAGTCTGCATAGAGTGGCTGAGGTTATCCCCCCAATACGCTACAGCCCAGCCTGGATCAGCACAGCCAGATGCCGATGTAAAGCCTGGACCTTCTGGCCGGGTTTGTGGGGCCTGCTGGCTGGAACGTGGCCCACCGCGGGCGGGCAAGCTGACGAATCTGCGGCGAGCTGGCAGCGCGGTCCGGAAGCGGCTCGGCCGGGTTTAAACGGCCTCGTCGGCACCGCGATGTGGGGCGCGCTGATTTCCGTTCGCTGCGGGTCGGGCCGTGGCGTTGTGGCCCGTCAGCATTGGCCCTCGCCTCCCGGCGCTGAGTTTCTGACGGTTCGCCTGCTGCTATTTATGACTCGCCTGGATAATTAGGCACCAGGAGGGACCCCAGCCGGATTATGTGCTCTTCACAGTGCTTTAGCGGATGACGCGGCCCGTGTTACCGCCGCCCAAGCCGGGCTGATGAGTACCAGCGCCGGCGACGGTCTTGGACCTGATTGTGAGCGAGTTGGGACACAGTGTTTGGGTTTTTAGTGTCACAGATCCACAACACGAGGTCCCCCCCCAGTCACCCCACCGGCTTCAAGGCACAGAGTGGCGTGAGGCTAAGATTACGGCATTTCACAGTGCTGAGCAGCAGCGGGTTTGCGGTGGGCCTGGGGGGGGGGGGGGCAGTGGTACAGTGTGAGTGCGCATCGCTGCAGTACGGAGTGCGATGGGCTCTAGAGGCTCAAACCAAGGTGTGTATGTGTGTATTGGTGTGTGTGGGGAAGGTGAGGCATGCAATTCGAGACTCTGGGTGTGTGTGTGTGGTTGCATTTGCTTTCCAATCTGCCCTATCATGTCCATATCATTTGTGTGTGTTTATGTGTGTTTGTGTGTTATTATGTACTTGAGGTTGTGTGTGTGTTTATGTGTGTTTGTGTGTTATGTACTTGAGGTTGTGTGTGTGTGTGTGTGTGTGTGTGTGCGCACATTTGCATGTGTCTTTTCAGGAGCCTCTGATCTTGCCCGCTTGCTGTCTGATGTCCGTCACCCCGTGTCTGTGTTGTCCAGCCTGGGCTCCTGCCCTGCTGCCGCTGTGACTCACAGGCCATGAGGCCGGGCTGTGAGAAACGCCTTGCTCTGGCGGCATCTGCATCTGCCAGCTCCATCAGGCGACGCCCCCACCACTGCCCTACAGTCTCCTGGTCAAAGCTCCGGGCAGATTCAGGGCGCTGGTGACTCTGGGGTGTTTTTGGGTGTCCTGGAAGCCACTGGGCTGAGTTCCCTCTGTCCTACACATGTTGGTGCCAGTCTGAATGCACGGGAGTCACATGACCATGCCCCAGCAGCCCTGCCCCCCTCCCCAGTCACAGGGGGCGTTGACATAGTGAGTTTATTGATTGTAGATGTTTGCCAGCATATGAGGCTTGTTCCTTCCCAGAGCAGCCCCTGTTGGCTTCTAAGGCAGGGTGGGGGGGGGCATTTACATTCAGAGCCAGTACACAGATGGAGCAGCTGGAGGAAAGGGCTCCCTGTGCAGCCTGCGGTTGGCGTGGTCCCATCTCCCCCTGCATTTGACCGTGACCAGGACAAGCTGGGTCCCGTTCTTCCCCCCAGCTTTTCCGGCACATGGCCGGTCCAGCTCACGGTGCAGCTGCAACACTGCCCAATTACCCAGAATCCTCATCTGTCTCACAAATCCCTCCCCCTGTGTCTTCCTGTCCCTTTTCTGTAATGAGCCCCTACATATGAATGCCCCCAGCCCCCCGACCCGGCACATTACCCCATTACCCATAATCCCTCCCTGGGGCCCCGTTTCCCACAAATGATCCAAGGCCCGGGCGAAATCCAGCACCACACCTCAGCCACAGAATTATGTTTTATTTACCCCTCCTTTCGAGGCAGCCCACTGCCTCTCTGTGTGACGAATGGACTACAGAAGGAGAAAATGCAGACGGTCCCTTGCAATTTGTCAGCTAAATAGACAGTAACAGAGCTGCGTGTCTCCTGTTTGTGCTGCCCTGACCGCTGGAGCGTCAACCCGCTCGTTCTCTGAGAGGGGGTGGCACAGTGGTGCCGCGGTCACTCCTGCGCCTGCCGGGTTATCCTCCAGGTGGCAACGCTCTCTGTGGGAGGTGTGGTTTCAGGTAGGAGTCCACTGGAGCGTGGAGGTAGAGATGGGAGACGATGTGAGTTTCACACTAAGCTGTGGGCCTAAATACTGGTATCAGAACCGATTCTCCAAGCTTCTGAATGCCCTGAAAACCTTTTTCTTTCTTTCATTTAGAACTTCAGTCATGCTAATAAGTGGTAAATTATGGAGGTGTGGGACCGGAGCTATCAGGAGTGTTGATTAGTGTATTATTAGCATTAAAACTGGTGTCTCACTGCACAACTGATACCCCCACGTCACCAGTTCTTTTGTCCACCCCACCCCCAGACATCCGAGGTATTCAGGACTTCCTGGACAGGGCGTCCCAGCAGGGCATGGACGTGGCGCTGCAGAAGGTGGAGTCCGACGTCAACGTGATGATCACCGGAATGTTCCGCACCATGCGGGTGGAGGAGCTGCACAGATACCGAGACACGCTGCGGAGAGCCGTCCTCTTCATGAGCCCGGCCACCGCCAAGGCCTTCATCACCGAGGTACGCCCCCCCCCCCCGATGGCATGCCCCACCCCTGACACGCCAAACGCTCACACTCCGCACTAATGGCTCATTAAGGCAATGCAGGCCCTATTAGCGTCAAAGTGTTAATTAGATGTTTACATTTAATTAGGCTATAAAAGCTACATGAAAACTGTTATACATTACGTTGGTGTAAAATTATGCAGCATCTAAACTCATGACATGATATGAAAGATGAGACACACTTTACTCCTCTGGATTTTTTGCCGCATTTAACCCCAAAGGAGACATTTATTTACATAGTGAATGCTTTTGTCTAACACATACGAGTAAGGAAAGTTTGGAGAACGAGATTGGGGTTAGCCAGCGCTGGAGCAGTTGGGGTTAAGGGTCTTGCTCAAAGGCCCAGTGGTGATATGATCACTTTTCCGGACACAGGTTTTGAACCTATGACCTTCTGCATACAGGCTCCTAACCCACGGAGCTGCACACTGAGTTACGCTGTCTCTAATTGAACAGAGAATCCAAGCCTGCAGTCTAATTACAGGTTACCATAGACTGGGAGTAGTCTTCCACCAATGTTTCGGACAGGACCGAGGGGAACGGCATGGCTACAGTTTATCTGAGATTAGCACAAAGCCAGGACAATCATCAGCCGGGATATTAGCGGCCTAGTGACAGATTAGCACAGGCTAAGGAAAAGGCAAGCTGTGCTTTAGCAGATGGGATCGTGGACGGCATGCCGGGGTCAGAGCTGGCGCCGGCAGGGCGTCCAGAGCCGCGGTGACTGACGGATCTGTTTGTTGGCTTTGGAAGCTGGCCACTCATCGGAAGCGATGGCAGTCACGGACAGGCAGCTGTGCCGGAGGTGCTGTAACGAGAAAGTTCTGCCAGATTATTATTATTAACTCCCCCCTCCCTGCCATTATCATCTTTACTGCCATTAAAGCCCTATTTAGCACTTGTGGTACCAGCGTCCGACGTGGAATGTAACAGCTTCATAAAAGCACACATGCTATCGCAGTGGGATGTTACCTGTGTATGTTTTTTTTAACAGTGTTTGAGGGGTTGTGACTTGGTTTTTGTTCCTGTCGGGCCCCCGTGACCTTTCACATAATGACATTTGACCTCTGACCCCACACAAGCCTCCCACTGATCTTTCACATAAAGGCTAAGATGTGAACTCAGCCCAGAGTATTGTGGGATATTTCTAGTTAATTGAATCATTTAATCTGGCCTGGTAGGCCGCTTTATCTTTTGTACACCTGAACAAGATGGCCAGATGCCTAGACCACCCTTTAAAGGCAGTGCGACAGATTCAGTCTGTACAGATGTCTCTTTAAACACACTTTGGTCCGCGTCCTGTAAGCCATTATCTTTCTACTTTCCTGGTCATTAAAGAAATCGATTGTGTTTTTGCTGTTGATCAGTCTCATGCCTGCATGTTTCCTTCTGATGCATAGTAAATATCTCTCAACTGAGAATCCCATTTAGGAACAGAAGGTATCCTGGATACAAATGTTAGTTATTGTGGCGAAGCCAATCCTTTGTAGGGGTGGCTGCTTCCTGTCCGTGTCAAAAGGGGACCTTTTTTTCATGGATCGCTAGGCTCACCCGGAGTATCGGGATATGAGTTTGGGAATATTTCCTGCATAATACAGTCACTTCAGAACAGGCACAAACTCAAAATGACCCACACTGTAACCACTGTGGAGCTTAAATTTATTTTAACTATTCAGATAAATTTTTTAAAATCTGTTTTTTTAAATTGCACAGTTGTACCAAATTCTTATAAATGGCTCTTCCTCGTCTCCCCCAGGGAAATGTCAGCTTTTGATATGGGGGCCTTAGTGTGACAGAAATAACTGCATTTTTCCGTATAATTCACAAACAAGGAGGCACCAGCGAGTGTGTTTGTTACCCAGTGTTCCATACTTAAAAGTGAACCTAAGATAGAGTAAATCACTTTTAAGCCATCGCCTGCAGTGAGCTTCTCCTGACTAATAACAATGACTGGTTCAGAGTTTAGGATGTGCAGTTTTTCATCCTGCAGCCCAGAGCAGAAATACAAAACGATGCAGCAGGTTAACATGTAATGAGAGGGCAGGCCACTCTCCACACGCCCGTCGGACAGTCTGCTGTTTTGCTGTATGTCGTTTCTGATGAAAGTAGGTGATGCACTGTTCACTAAAGCCGCTAGTATCATACATCAGCTGCGACTGGTGTTGTCACCATGGTAGTGTGTGAGTAAACCATACTGGGAACGTGCTGTATGATTGTTCTATTTGCCAGCAATCTGAATGAATACTTCAGGTGGGATTTCTCAATGGGTGTTTCGCAATATGTGTACTAGACTGTACTTGTGTTCTCAGGTACCCATTTTACATCATCTTCCATTGCCGAAGACCTGTTCCATTACTAAGAACAGAAGTACATGAGGACGGTAAAAATCCTTGGATGTCGTTCTTTTCCCACCCCAAATCTCAAGTATACACTGGTTGCATCCTCGCCAAATGAGACCAATCCCATGATTCATTGCGCCCTAAGTTCATTCTTGGAAGGCGAGTTGGCAAGACGGGTCTTGCCAAGACCACATGTGCGGTTGTTGCGTCCTGAGTATTGAGACTCCATCTCGGACAGGACTGAAATGGTAGGAAGGGTGGTATAGATGAGAGGGCTGATGGGAGGAAGGGCAGTATCGGTCAGAACGCTGAAATGGGAGGAAGGGCGGTATCATCAGAACGCTGAAATGGGAGGAAGGGCGGTATCGGCAGAACGCTGAAATGGGAGGAAGGGCAGTATCGGTCAGAGGGCTGATGGGAGGAAGGGCGGTATCGGTCAGAGGGCTGATGGGAGGAAGGGCGGCATCGGTAGGAGAGCTGATGGGAGGAAGGGCGGTATCGGTCAGAGGGCTGATGGGAGGAAGGGCGGTATCGGTCAGAGGGCTGATGGGAGGAAGGGCGGTATCGGTCAGAGGGTTGATGGGAGGAAGGGCGGTATCGGTCAGAACGCTGAAATGGTAGGAAGGACAAAGTCGCTCAGAGGGCTGAAATCACTGCCATCCATATAATGGCCATGCACTTTGTGTCTTAGACCTCTCTCTATGTCAGCAGGTTGATTGCAGTGGGTCGTTTCCGTCACACCTGCGTGTCTGTTTGCCACATCTCTGTAGCTGCATGACGGCTGGCCGGGTGGTTCCATTCGCCGTGCTTTCAGATCGAAGCTCCGCTGATGGGTTCTGTGAATCTGAAATATCCGCCGTTTACCCTGCTGGCTGCCAGCCGCGAGCTACGCCAGCCTCCTCTCCCCAGTACCTGACAGGCTGCTGTGTTACTGTCCTTCTTCCCCGTCAGTCTTCGGTAATCTGCTTTTTAACCGTCTTGCCTGATATTTTTAGCCCTCATTATTCTCAGTATGTTCACATTATACAAGCCAGGTTCTTCCTGACTGATGGCTTGACTGAACTGTGCATCAGAGATGGGCCTGCAGGGGATGTGTGCACTTATGCCAGTAATATGTTTGTAATTAATGTTATATTAATTTATCTTAAAAACAGGGTTGGAAGGTTGCCTCCTGTTTCCAGAGTTTCATTCACATCACGGCTCTTTGTGTGCGGAGTTTGCATATCTCCCCCACTCCCCCAAGCTTTTAATCGATTGGTCCTGCTTGAGGGGACAATATGAAGGTGAACTGCTTGCTTTTTAAAAAAAAAAAAGCTGTTGGTTTGGCCTGGTGGGGGAGTGGGGGGGGGGGGAGTGGGGGCTGTCAAGATGACCGTTTATTGACATCAGCAGCCTTTTTGGACTGGTGCCGTAAAGGCAGCTTTGACGCACCAACAGCAAGGCAAGACCTGGACCTCTGTGATGCAGGACGGATTCATAAATGTATGGGGGGGGGGGACTTCAGCAGCACAGCAGGGATCCCTGAACTCCAGAGTTACAGGTTCGAATTAGACGAGATTCCGCCAGATTCTCGCCTTTCACAAGCAGATCAGGTGGATAAATAGGCGTGAGGGTCCAGTCCAAAGCGCCTGCTTCCCGTGCTTAACCAGGAACGGCGCTGGATCATTGCATCGCAGAATGAAGAAGCAGTTATTGAAAAGGGATGATTGACATTTATATATTTTTATGAATATTGTGTTCCGTTGTTTTATTTTTTTTGAGAGGGGGGAGAACTATTGAAATTACTTTTTTTATTGCTGCAATTTTGGTATTTTTAAATTGGTTAGTCCTCAACAGAGAGACAAATAAATGCGTATCGTAGACATGTTGTTTTGCAGAATATCAATGGAACATCAGAGACACATTTTCAGTAGTAATCCATCTTCCGGCTGCGGTGTTAAGTTTGATGTCTGAGAGCCGTGAAATGACGCCCGGCCACGGCGATGCGGCGATGTTCGGACGGACTCCCCGTGTCTGATTACCTCGCTGCGTCTCTCTGTCCTCAGCTTTTAGGTGCTACACACTGGGGCAGACAAGGGATGCCAGTGGGAGGGAGAGGAATGCGGGTGAACTGTCACGGATAACTGTCTCTGTCCCGACTCCGGAGTAGCTGTCACACCGCCAGAGCTCGCAGTGGAGATCAGGACACACTCGCCGACTGGTGTTTAAGCTCCTGTTGTGTTCCGCCTCTGCTTGTTAAGGCCCCATCTTCTTCTCAGCCGGCATGGAGGAAGAGGCCATTTCCATTTAAACCCGCAGTGGCGCTCACAGTAGCAAACTCAGACACGACACTTAGTGGAAATGGACCTGCAGCCTGTCCCTTAAAATGGTCTTGTTTTTTTTTCCTCTTATCTAACAAATCCAGGCATGACACGGATCTAGACTTGTGAAGGCGGAGGGGAATGGAACTTTGTGCACCATTTTTAAACTAAGAATGTTTAATCCTCCACAGAATATGTGCGAGGTTGCTAATGACGGCCAATAAGGAAAGGGTTCACAAGGTCGGCAGTTAGATTATGAGAGTCGGAGGTTGTGATTGGTTCGTGGCCTCTGTGGCACCAGTGGGCAGTTTGAAGTAATGGCCTTGTGATTCTCAAGGGCAGAAGGCCCCCAGCATCTGTCAGCCTCCTGCTGGTTTTATTGTTCATCTGCTCCGGGTCTAGAGACCAGCGATGTTTTTTAGATGGTCAGTAGAATATATAGTGCCTTTTAAGCCTGGGTGGGGGGTAAGGAACGGGGTGATACAGGGCGGAAATGCTGACACTCTTTTAAAAGGACTGCGAGTTATAAAATTGCTTTATTTTTCAAGGGTATGGCTAACAGGGTTAGCAGGCATGTCTGGCTCAGAGCAAACGGCAGGCCCCCTACTGGTGAACTGGCTGAGCTCATGCTGTCATGTGACGTGTCCCTCATGCTGTCATGTGACTGCTGGCAACTCTAGGGCATTGGCTGCTTCAGAGGCCTCCATCCAGCATACTTCTTTACCCAGCATGCCGCATTCAGACAACACCGTTGTCACCACAGCTCGGGGGAACGGGGTAAGGAATGGCCCTGTCAGCCTGGCCTTGTCTTGCATTTTTTTTTCACATAATTCTCTGTAATACCCCGCTCCCACTAAGAAAGGTTGGCCACAGCAAAGCGGGCAGCCTGGAGAGGAATTTGAGAGCTTTTTGCCCTTCATGGTGAGCCACGCCACGTTCTTATTGGACGGTGACTGTCCAATGAGGAGAGGGAAGGTCTGGCATTCCATGCTTTTTCTGCTGGATGAAGGAAGAGGATGTGTTTAATATTGCACCCCGGAGAGGCTCACTGTTTGTGACGGGGGTCATGGTCATCAAACCATAATGACGACTTCAATAAAGGGCACACAACTCTCTCTGCAACTCCCTGTCTCTCTCTCTGCTTCCCTCTCGCCGATTCCCTCCCCCTTTCTCTCTCTCCCTCTCCTCAGGGTTCCTCCGCTGATTGACACTTGATGAACTTCTCTGCCGCTCATGCACGTTCTCCCCACCAAGTCTGCTGATAGCTCAGCCTATTAAATTCATCACGCGGACGGCGTGTGTCTCTGTGCCGCGCTGGCGACTTGGCTAAATATTCATCCGGTGGCTCCCGCTTTCCGACTCGTTGCCGGGAGCAGCGCCGGCACGCTGACAGGTGCCACCGGCAGCTTGCGGCTTAACTCGGTTAACAGATTAACGGTCCCGACACTTGGTCATGAATCCACACTTTTTGCTTAACCAGGTCGCTATTTTTAAATGGGTGTTACTGGCGCACGTTCCATTCCACAGCAATGGGGCTGAGATGCGGACCGATGAGGCCAAGACTCGTGGTGACAGATAATGGGGTCGGGCTGTCCTGCCGGATCCTCATCCCCTCCACCACGCTCTGGTCTTTCTCCTATGCGGGGGGGGGCACAGGTAAATTAAAGGTGTGGCCCCCTTTGGTGGGCTGTACACAGCCCTATCTGCGACCCTCGTGGTTTTTAATTTGGCTGCTTTGGGTTTTTGCCAGAGAGAAATGATGCCCAACGATACCTTGGGGCCTGCAGGGGGCGTGGGCCAGAGAAAGTGCCCCCCCCCCCCCCTTGTGAGACATGGGAATTTTATGAGCTGATCCATGGTGCTGCCTCTTTCAGTGCGCTGGAATTTATTATTTATTTAAAAAAAAAAAAAAATCTTTTGGGGGTGGGGGGGGGGCGCTTGCAAGGCTATATTTCTGGAGACCAATCGGATGTGGAGACATGATGGGCTCCTCTTCCAGGGGCATGTTCTGCCCCAGAAAGGCAGTCGCCGCCCCCTATGAATCTGGCTGATCTTCCTGCTGTTCCTGGAGGGGGATTTGGAAGTGGGGAGCGGACACAGGGTGGGGCAGCCCTGTCATGAGCTGATAAGGCCCCATCGTGTGCATCGGGTCCATTTAATCCGGCCATAACAGCGACAGGTGAGGTGCCGACGGCGACCAGGAGCCGTGTCACCGGGATACTATCTGCGGCATCATCCTGATCGCAGCTAGAGATGTCCCCCCCGCCCCAAAGCCAAGACAGGACATCCCAGTAATTGCAAAATGAGTGTAACTGGAGAACACAGCTTAATTACCATTTCTGCAGCTTTCTGCATGGAAGGTTTTTCATCTATAATTAAAAAGACGCTTTGCATATAGAGAGGTCATTATATACTGCAGACTATTTACTGTGGGACACGGCCCATCCCTACACACGTCACTTTGACCATGGGTAGTGGTGGTGGGGGGGGGGGGGGTGTTTGTACATGAGGAGGACATGGGAAGAATGGCAGGAAATGACATCAGCAGGTGGAAGTTTTCAGGCAGTGTGCTCCACCAATCATGTCCCGCTACTTGTTTTGACCATGGTGTTTAACTAGGTATGGAAGATCCCCATTGAGCATGAGCCATATAATGCACAGCAAAAAACATGTGTAAAGAGAGGGACCACATTGTGGGAAGCATGTTACTGCTGGGAAATGGTGCCACCTAGGGCCCCGGAGGTCTCACAGCACTTGCTCTCCCAGCAGTTTCTCCTGCTGGGCTGTCAAGAGGAGAGCCAGCAGGGGGGTTAGCCTGGTCGCGGGTCACCTGACTGGCGCTTGTATCCACAGGAACCATTACTCACCCCCCTTTGGTATCCTCCCTGTGGAGTGAGACTGACACACAGATGCAGAGGTTAACATATTAATTCACAGGAGGATCAGAGGAGGATCTGATGCCTGCATCACAGCACAGAGCCAGGACGCGAGACAGACATTTGGTGGGCTGGTATTCACATGATCCCAGGGTCTTATTTAAGCAGCAAAATGTGCTATTACTGCCTTTTATAGGTAAGACAGGAATTCACAGAGTATGACGTGCAGTGTGGAAAATACTTCAACACACAACAGGTATCAAAATATCAGAGACAAGTACTCTTGGACTAGTCAACACGATCTCCCCAGATCCAACTCGGAGAATACCTTACCATGATCTGTATTTGTGCAGGGATTTTATCTTCAATTCTGATTGTTTTACTGAAATATTTACAAACAATTTAAATTACCTTTAGCAAAAAATGGCAAGATTAATGGTAATTACAGCAAATGTTGTGTGTAATTCCTCATTCAGCATTTTATCATTTTCATTAATCTATATTTACAATCCTCATTTTCCAATCAAGTAAAAAAATAATAACTTCTAATCATTAGAAAATCTTCATACATCCCGCTGGTAACTTGATAAAGTGACACTCTGCTGAACAGAATAATGCCTTTTTAATCTTTAATACATGTCACTTCATGTTCTTGTCGGGTCCCGTATTTAGCGTTTTCTCATAAGGAGTGACTTTTAATTACCTTGGAGCAGAAGCGTTTGCTCTCTCCCCATCCTGTCAGACTTGCAAGAGAAACATGGCTACCACAGGCATGGCGTGGTCACTAACTCGGTCTAGGTTGAGGAGGAGAATCTGTAAGGGTCAGACCCTTGACCAGGACCATTTCAGCAGCTCCGTCTTTGGTTCTCAGTACCGGGGTGCCGGTCTCCGGGCCATTTTATATCTCGGACTTGAAAAGATCGATAGCCGTGCTTGTCAGCATGGGTCAGGCCTGCGCTGGGCTGGTCAGAGCAAGACCCACATGTCCTTGGATGGTATAGAATTCTTTTGACATGCTTTACGGTCCCTGTAAATCAGGCAGTGCAGCCTGGGTCATATACTAGAGCACTTAGCATGCAGGGCTTAGCATAAAGACATAACATAAAGTGTCCTAGGGATAATCTGTGTGTTATATACAGTTGTCCCAGTGTCCTACAGCCCGCCCACAACAGTCCCAGTGTCCTACACCCAACCCACACTAGTCCCAGTGTCCTACACCCAACCAACACTAGTCCCAGTGTCCTACATCCAACCAACACTTGTCCCAGTGTCCTACACCCAACCCACACTTGTCCCAGTGTCCTACACCCAACCAACACTAGTCCCAGTGTCCTACACCCAACCAACACTAGTCCCAGTGTCCAACACGCCGCCCACACCAGTCCCAGTGTCCTACACCCCTCCGACACCAGTGTCAGTGTCCTAGAGCCCGCCCACACCAGTCCCAGTGTCCTACATCCCAACCCACACTAGTCCCAATGTCCTACACCCAACCCACACTAGTCCCAGTGACCAACACGCCTCCCACACCAGTCCCACTGTCCTACACCCTGCCCACACCTGTCCCAGTGTCCTACAGCCCGCCCACACCAGTCCCAGTGACCAACACGCCTCCCACACCAGTCCCACTGTCCTACACCCAACCCACACTAGTCCCAGTGACCAACACGCGTCCCACTATCCTACACCCAACCCACACTAGTCCCAGTGTCCTACAGCCCGCCCACACCAGTCCCAGTGTCCTACACCCTGTCCATCTGACTCGCAGTGTCCTACAGCCTGCCCACACCAGTCCCAGTGTCCTACACCCTGTCCATCTGACTCCCAGTGTCCTCCACCCTGCCCACACCACTTCCAGTGTCCAACACGCTGCCCACACCAGTCCCAGTCTCCAACACCCTGTCCATCTGACTCCCAGTGTCCTACACCCTATCCACACCAGTCCCAGTATCCTTTATCACACCCACACCATTGTCAGTGTCCTGTACCCCGCCCACCCCAGTCCCTGTGTTCTACATGTCACACACCAGTCATTGTTCCAGTGTAGTATATATTTATGCTGTCCAGTTTGTTGTAGGCAATGTTTATTCAAGAAAAACTTGCATGGAACCCAGGAGAGAGAAGCAGGGCTGAATATGCTGGTCTGTCTCTTGACAGCTGTGCTGGGACGATGAATTATACATGGTGGGAGCGCCCTGTGACTGGGGTGGCTGACATTAAATGTAAATGGCAAATGTGACATAGAGCAGTTATGATGTATTAAAAAGCACACGGCTGAACTAATATGAGCTAAATGTATAAAGCGATTCCACAGCCTCATCGCTCTCCGCTGTTGAAATAGTAGCACTGGAATGCATGCACTCACATCCGTCACAGCCACGGCAGTGTAGCACAGGTCCAGCTGTGCGGTCCGGGGGGGGAGGGTCCGGCTCGGCGGTTAACGTAGCAATCTGGGCTACGCCACGTTACGCTCTGCGAGCATATTTAGAGGACTGCCAGAGCTTTCGAGTGAAGAGGAGGTGGGGGGGACCAGGTTCATCTGCATGGCAGCGTGCATTAGCGTCGCAGCACGTTTTAGCGCTAAAACACCCTGCGGGAGCACCGCCCAAGCACAGCTCAGCAGCCTGCAGAGGAGTGCTGCAGCGCGTTAACGCAGCAACGCCGTGCAGCGCTGCACGCGCTAATGAACATCTGCCCCCGTGTTGCCCTGGGCGACACGCTACGGAGTACAGATTACTCTTTCTGGAGTGCACTCATTTAGTCTATATTGTCTTTTTTATGTATCTCCATTAATATTAAATTCACGTCTTTATTTGGAACATAGTAACAGCTTGTTTATTGTGATTTTTTTTAAATGCTAGATGGTCTGAAAAACATCGGGGTGCTTATGCTGTGGGATTTTTAGGAAGCGTTTGCAGCAAAGTGATACGTCTATTCCTCCCAGGACATTAATTAAGCGTGTAATCAAATTAAAATACTAATTTATTATTTCGGCTACGATACGGTGCCAGTTTACCTCATCCCTGTTGCTCGCTAAAGCCCTTCATGTTGTTGAAAGTGCAGTCTTTGGTCTGCATCATTAGTACTTGAGTATTCGAATGCACCTCCGGACCCAGTGAGTGACTGTAGGCAGTTTTACAGCCAATAATAGTACCCAAGGAGCTCTCATGTTCGGCCTCAGTCCACCTTCCTGCTAACTTTTGCATCCTGTCTCAGTTTCTGTAACATTCAGGGCTACATCTTGCTGCACTTTATGCCTACTTCCTGTTAACGTGCAGTCCTACTTCCTCTTTACATGCAGTCCTACTTCCTGTTTACGTACAGTCCTACTTCCTGTTTACGTGCAGTCCTACTTCCTCTTTACATGCAGTCCTACTTCCTGTTTACGTGCAGTCCTACTTCCTGTTAACGTGCAGTCCTACTTCCTGTCATGTTCAGACCTAGACTATGACTGTGTCTTTGAATGCTGACTTAGAAGTATGCTGCCCTTGAATTTGTACATGGTCTATATGGTCAAAAGTATGTGAATAACCCAATCATGTAGGTGAATGGCCTAATTGATCCACATCCATTGCTCACATAGGTGTATAATTAAACACGCAGTCACCCAATCTCCTGCAACAAACATTAGCAGCAGAATGGATGATTATACAGAAGAGGTTAGTGATTTTCCACTTGGTACTGTCATCGGATGGCTTCTTTCCAGTAAGTCAGTTCACCACATTGCTGCCCTGCTAGAGCCTCCCTGGCCAACCAAGTGAAGTGATTGTGAGGAAATGTCTGGGAGCAAGTTCAGGTGTGGGTTGGTAGGTCAGGCCAGCTCACTGAAAGGGAGCCGATCACCCAACATCAATGCCCAGCCTGAATGGCAAGGAATCCTACTAGCCATCTTCCAACATCTAATTGAAAGCCTTGCCAGAAGAGCAGAGGCTATGATAGGAAATATTAATATTAAATATTAATAAATAATGATACATGTTAATTCATATTAATAGGCATGGATTCAGACTGAGATACGGGGCGACTTGGTGTCCACATACTTTTGGCCATAAAGTGTATGTCCTTCTAGTACTTGCTGGTATGTTCTGATCATGCTCCCCCTTACTTCCCGCTCACGTTCTGATCTATTTCCTGCATGCTGTTCACCCTCCGGCTTACGGCTTCGCTCCGTGAGACCCCGGGCCCCCGACAGCCCGTTACTCAGAGACACAGGAAGCGCCTGAGAGCTGGAACTCAGGCTGCGTCTTTGTGTTCATCTTCCACCCGCTTCAGCTTCCCGCAGACCCAGTGTGAAAGTCTATTGAAGCCGCGTTCAAAACATTACGCCACCACGTTTTTCTGTGTAACCCACTCTCTGGCTTGGAGGTCGGTTTTGCCGGTACATGCCGGGCTTCTGGGCACGGTGCCTTGGGTCCGGCTCACTGCGGGCCCGCTCTTTCCCCGCACCGGTGTCGGACGGCCACTCGAAGCACCACTGGCTGCCAGAATCGATAATTTTCTCCTTGGCTGGCGCACAAAACCCTTGCAAAGTTTAATCACAAATTCAGTAGAGGAAACAAGGCCTGCTGGTGTGTGTCAGTGCTGGGGGCAGCGTGTGCGTGCGCCCACCTGCGCGCGCGCGCGTGTGTGTGTGTGTGTCCCCTTAAAGGCCTTTGGTGACATGTTTACAGCATTGAGCTGCTTAAATCCTGGACGGCCCCAGAAGCACGGATGTGGCAGCCAGAGGCAGCCCCTCGCCTCAGGGTGCCCCCCCCCCCCCCCCCCATCCAAGCAGGAAATGCCCCATCCTCAGGCCAGTGTTGTTTATCAGCACCCGAGGCTAATGTATAGGTTTGTCGTACTGAGCTGGGTGTGGTGTGAGCAGCGATGATGACATCACCACCCCGGAGGCCCTTTCTGCCCCCTGCGCTGCCGCTAAGCTGTAGTATTTTATGCGACCTGCGCAGCATAATTATTAATCTTTATTGAGTCTTAGCGGGAGATTAAAGCGCCATTACCCTGCCATCGTCATGCCCCCCATCTCCCTCCCCCCCGCCCCCAGCTGTTGCCATTGTTTACGGCCACCAGGTTTTATGATGAGCATTTGAGTCACCTCCACAATTAGGCTGGATGAAATATTGCGTGCAGCGGCCTGTCGAGGCCACAGGATGCCACACGATGGTCCTGAGTGGCTCAGCGGGCTGAGTCTCCGTGCCCGTGATTGGATGATCGCTCCGGCCTCGGCAGAGCAGCCGGGTGTCCGTGGGCCGCTGAGCAAGGCCCTTGTTTTATTATTTGCATGTACAGTCTCCTTCAGCTGCAGGTTTTTGCTTTCTGGGAGCATTTTGGGGCGAAGCACCCAGCTATGGAGAAAAAAAAAAGGGGGGGGGCAGCCCATAGGGCACTCGTGGGGCTCTTCAAAGCAAGATGCTATCTGACCGAGGGTTAATGGAAACGGGAATCATCGTGTCGTGTACTGGACTCGGCAGATGCGGCTGGTAGCTGGAGTGGTGTGCATAGGGATGGAGGGAAGGGGGGTCAGCCAGCTAGTTAGCTACGCTCTCAAGCCTGTGCCTGTCCTTATGATGCAGTGGTAAGACCAGAGTGAGTTTATCACGGCGGCACAGTTGAATAAACAAGCCTCTTGCAACCGAACAAATTAGCTACATGTTCCCCGTGTCGGCCGGACCGCTGGGCCTCTTATAAGGCCAAACAAAAGCAGTAGCCCCAGGTGCAAAGGCTCAAGGAGATTAAGAGCAGGAGAGGCCCGTGGAAACGGAGAGAAACACACGGAAGCTGCCGGAAACATGGCCTGTGACTTGTTTGGGGGGGATCCCTGCCGGTCACCCAGACTCTGTAATGAAGCGTAGCTCTGAAGTGAGCTGTGAGTGTTTTTTCCGCCGTGTCCTCAGGCGCTGCTGTGAATGGCAGGTCATGTGCCCCTTGTCGTTCCCTGTCTTCTGTTATCATGCCACACTGGACTGACTCTGAATACTGACAGTCTGGCTCTCTGCCAATTACAGGATCTTGACCCTTGAATCTTAAAACTCGCAGCTTCTGAAAGACTGAAATACTCAGAGAGGAAAGGGTTCACTCATGCACATGCTTTGTTCCGAGTATCTCTGGGTCAGAACTCAGACCCTATACCCCTCCAAAGTCTATTCTATTTTTAAACATGTCTGAGCTGCCCACCAGACCTCGCGGCCTCTCATTTGCAAGTGCAGTTCTCAGCTAATTACACTTGACATACACACAGCTGAGCGGACCTGGGGTGGATTTGTATTGTTTCTTTGTGTATACTCTTTTTGGCCGTGTGTGCATGTGCATCTGTGTCTGTGTGCGGCTGTGTGTGTCCACGTCTCCATGTGTGGCCGTGCGTGTCTGCGTCTTTCCTTGTGCGTGTGTGTGTTCTTGTCTTTCCATGTGCGACTGTGTGTGTCGTTCTGTACCTGTGTTCTGCCTGTGTCAGTGTTTCCTATGTGTTTCGCCTGTGTTCCACCTGTGTGTGTTTTCCGTATGTGTTTTGTCTATGTATGTGTTTTGTCTGTGTTTTGTCTTTGTCTATGCTTTGTCTATCTGCTGTCAACCCTGCTGCTGTTTGACTGCCGTTCCCAAATGCACCGTATTGACTGGAAATTTTGTCATGGTCCAGTATTCAGTACACTTTTTCTACTATAAATATGTATAAATGTATGATTTTTTTTAAACGTTTCAGTGGGAGTAACGATAGAGTTATGTGTTCTAGTGTTAGACCGTCATGTCATTACTATGTTAATTCAGTATTGACATCTCTCTCCCTCTCTCCCTTCCTCTTTCTCTCTCTGTCTCTCTCTCTTTCTCTCTGGAAGGTTGTGGAGACTAACCTCGTGGCGTTTGACTGTCACTGGATCATCATCAATGAGGTGAGCTAGGGGTTCTGTGCCATAGAAATGGTGGGAACGTTTCATCAACATTGCTGTAGTAGGTTTCCCCCTACAGTCCAAACCATGTGAAATGCTCACTCTAAATTGCCAATTGTATGTGCCCTGGGATGGGCCGCCGCCCCTTTTGTGGAGAACCCCGTGATCGGCCGACTCCCCTTTTGTGGAGAACCCTGTGATCGGTCAACGCCCCTTTTGTGGAGAACCCTGTGATGGGCCGATGCCTCTTTTGTGGAGAACCTCACGATGGGCCAATGCCCCTTTTGTGGAGAACCCCGTGATGGGCTGACACCCCATTTGGGGAGTGCCTTGCGATCGGCTGACGCCCCTTTTGTGGATTGCCCCGCGACGGGCCGACGTCCGGTTTGGGAAGTGCCCCGGGACAGGCCGGCATTCTGTTTGTGGAGTGGCCCACGACGGGCCGGCATCCCATTTGGGGAGTGGCCCACGACGGGCCGGCATCCCATTTGGGGAGTGGCCCGGGACGGGCCGACGTCCGGTTTGGGGAGTGGCCCGGGAGAGGCCGACGTCCGGTTTGGGGAGTGGCCTGCGACGGGCCGACGTCCCATTTGGTAAGTGTCCCCTTGATGAGCCAACACCCTTTTTGTGGAGTGTCCCGCAGTGAGCTGACGTCACGTTTGGCGAGTGCCCCGCGATTGGCCAGCATCCCATTGAGAGTGTGCCCTGTGCCTTGTTGGAAGATGGATGGATGGAACCCAAATATATAACGATCATTTCAATACATTCAGTATGTCACTTCTCAGCCAGAGAAGAAGAGGCTGCACCATTTCTTTTTACCCTTTTCACAGAAATGACATTAATACTCTTTGCAGAAAGAAATATGCATTTCAATGGCAAAGGACGTTTGTGTAACTGATGCTCATTCATGGTACAGAGGATATTTGTAATTGATGAACATTTCAATTGTAATGACTAATTTAATTTGATGCACAATAGTAAAGACAGTATTTCTGACTGAAAATTACAAAGGTAGAATGTAATTGATGTACAGTATATTCCAGTGGTAAAAAGCAGTACAGTAAAACCTCGGACTGCGAGCATAATTCGTTCATAATCCAAAGCACTCGTGTATCAAAGCGAATTTTCCCATTAGAAATAATGGAAACTCAGATGATTCGCTCCACAACCCAAAAATATTCATATAAAAATGTTTAATACAAAATATAAAGTAAAAATACATAAAAGAAATTAACCTGCACTTTACCTTTGAAAAGAATCATGGATGGTGTGAGGGAGACGAGAGAGGAGAAGAGGAGGGTTATTTTGTAGGACGACTTTCACTGTAACTAACGGAATCACTGCTATCTGTTGGCTCACTGGAATCTTTTTCTTTTTGTGCGACTTTAACAAGGAACCCATCCAATGACAGCCACTTTTGCCTCCTTTTCGATTTCGCGGAAATGAGGACATTGCATTGCCGTTAAACGGATACATCGCTCGCACTGCTACGCCCTTATTCGGATAGCTCTTTACTACTAAATTTTGACTATACGAGTGAGGCACGCTGACTGAGACCGAGCATGAGAGGCGATTACCCACAATCCCACAGCGAGAGAGAGAGAGAACCATCAGCTCAGTTGTGATCACGTGACGCTCGGCAGACAGCGTATATGTAATACTCGTATTGCAAGACCTCGCTCATTTATCAAGTTCAAATTTATTTTAAAATTTTGCTCGTCTTGCAAAACACTCGCAATCCAAGGTTTTACTGTATTTGTAATTGATGCACTTTACAGTGTTAAAGACAGTATTTGTAATAGATGCACTTTACATTGTTAAAGACAGTATTTGTAATAGATGTACATTACATAGTATATAAGTTGTGTTGGTCCTCCTGTGAGAGAACGTGGGGAAACTTTGTGTCAGCTCGGCACTTCCAGTGTTACTCTCTCTGCTTTAACAGTAGTGTTATGGAGTGCTGGGGGTAGGGGTTGGATTTTCTTGGGGGGGGGGGGATGTGAGGACAAAGACCAGCCCTGTAACTCAAATTGTCCCTGGCAAGATGTAGCAAAAATAATTCTGCCCGTAAAGCATTAAGGAGATCTCAGAGCAGGGCTCCTGTATGCGTGGAAGAGTGCCCTCTGCCCCCCGCACCCCACAGCGCCCCCGCCACATTTGCATTCCACGGCCATGTCTTCACAGACAGACCATCCCGGTGAGGCCCCGCTCACGCCATCCTGAAATAGCTGTGACTCGGCCTGGAAGCCGATTCGCACGCTGGGAGTTTCTGAGGGGAAGGAAACTCGGCTAGTTCACAGTGAAGCGGCACATTTACGCAACAAGCCCAAACGTCATGGACTCACTACCCAAAGTTTTCCTAAAGTCAGGAGCAGAATTTACCGCACGTCTGTAGTGAAACGGACCGAAGCACATTAAAGAGGACAGCTGCCGGTCCCGAACATGGGGGCTCCCTGTCTGCTTAACGCTGTCATGCCTCCCAGCCCCTCGGGGATTGTGGGTAATGTAGAGGCAGCAGAAAAAGGTTTCAGATTTGTTGCCAAGAAGGCTGGCTTTGGTACTTCTGAGTGCAAACTGCTTCTCTTGGCTTTTCAGAGAGAAGAGTGTAAGACATAAAATTCGGGTGTCGCAGAGAAACTCACGGTGCCACAGGAAACGGGCATTTGGTGAAAGCTGACTGTTGGCAGCGAGCTACATGTGGGTGCTTCCTGACACCGAGGGACCCCTGTGGTTCGTGCACATCTGGCTGGCCTTCTGCTGGCTCCGCCCCCGTGTCACCGTCAAAGGAGTCTCCCTGCGCGTATCTAGTCTGGCTCGTAGACACAGCAACATGGGTGTGCTTGTTCTCAGTGTCCTGACGCTCTGTACGAGCTGTGTGGTCGAACATCCGAGCATGGAGGGTTGGACATTGAAGCAACTGGAGACTGATTGATGGTTGAAATGAACTTGTGTGAATGTTTTCTCTACCCCGGGATGAGTGCTCTGCTCCTTTTGTGTGTGATGGTTGAGGGGGTTAATCTGGCCATATCTAGAAATTTCAGTTAACCGATGCTAGACTTGTCGTTCTGCCATTGCTTTCTGGACATTTCCCTCAGTTCTGGCCTCTCTGTCACTCCTGCAGGAGATCTCCGACCTGGACCTGCAGGAGCTGGTGATGAAGTCCATCGGCCGGCTCACACTGGTCAGACAGACCTTCCCACAGCCGCAGAACACCAGCCAGCGCTGCGTGCGCAACAACCACCGCATCAACACATCACTGTGCGACCCCAAGGACCCCAAGGCGCAGACACTGGAGGTGAGGCAAGACTGCAGAGAATGAACAATCAAACCTTTACCTTGGACGAGGGTACCCTCTAAGAACCATGAGGGAATGGCACACAGTAATGGATAATAATGAGGATCTTTGAATTTTCAGATTGGCTGTCTGTCACTCCCTTCTTCTGGGGTGACATTTGCATTTCTCCGTTCTCTGTTTCCGATCAGACTTCCTTGTTCTGTTTCTTTATTCGCTCTGAAGTCGCTGCACTCGTTGCGGCTCGGCGACGCGGCAGACGTCTTTCAGCTTTCGCGCTTTGCAGTGTGACACATCCAATTACGTTGGTAATTAAGTGTAATTAGATTACTTCTGCAAATTAGGAATGCATGAAACGCTGGGGGGTCGTGGAAACGGGAATCGGAGTTGCTGTTATATAAATTGTCATTTCAGCTTCATCTTTAGCTTATTATTCTTCCAATTTCTTTTGTGCTGAAATTGTTTGATGAACATGTTGTTGCAGTAAAACATCCTAAGCCATAGAGGGCGCTGCTACATTTCCTGCAGGCATTAGCTGGTGTGGAAGTTAAATAAGAGAGAAAGCTTTGATCCACCGTGCCAACAGGGAGAATGTTTCTGTTTTGATCACTCCTGTTTGGCAGCACTGTACTACTTTTTCTAAACTGTATTTTTCCAGCATAGTGATATTTGGGAGTGATCAAGTGGTCTGGCAGGCAGAATGTCAGCTCAGTGGGGTGCTGGGGACAGCTGAGTTAGTGGCGTGGAGGCAGAGAACTGGTCAGTTTGGCTCACTTTCCAGGGCCCAATTTCACACAACGATGGAGCGCAATTCCATGACAACCATCAGCAACCATCCCCACAGGCACAAATGGTCCCCACAACATCAAAATAACAGGTTTTTATTACATTGTGGGGAACATTTGGTCCCCACAAGGTAATATAAACATAAGCCACACACACACACACGGTCCATGTACTCATATGTTTGTGAGGACCCTCCATGCATTTTTATAAGAAAAACCCTGTTCCCAAACATGGCAACCTTAACCCCTACCCAGCCCTAACCTTAACCATAAGTAACCAAACAAAATACAAGACTTCTGGCATTTTTACCTTTTTGATTGCAGTCACAGATTTTAATAAAATGTCCCCACAATTTAAAAAGTTCCAGGTTTTTATCACACTATGGGGAAATCTGGTCCCCACAACGTAATAATTACAAAAACATACATACACACACTCTCAATTATTCTCACGAGTCCCAGCAACACACACAAACACTCCTGACTGTACTGATGAGACACACACACATACACACTTGACCGCACTGACTGACTGTATATCCCTGCACTGATGGCTCTGCTTGAGATCAGCTGGCCACGTTACCATAGAATTGTCCTGTTTGTTACCCAGCATCCCACCCTGCCCTCCTGCCCCCCTGTAAACAGCGCCCCACAGGGTCGTAACCAGTGCCAGGTGGGCCCGCTCGGACAGCTGGCGGTCGTTTTGTTCCACACGGCACTCCGCTGAGCACTCAGGCCTGCGTGGGGCAGCCTAATGATGGCAGCTCAGTGTATATTAGTGATCTGAGTGTATCTGCTGAAAGCCTGTAGGTCTAATAAAATCCCCACTATCCACAGAAACTGCTGCTCACGTCCCTCCTCCTTTGGCTTCACTGCTGGGAAATGTATATAAATAAACAAACAGATATGAGAGCCACGCTTCCCTTTGCACGGTCTGGCCCCTGTATGCAGAGTGCGCTCGACAGCGAGGCAGTTCCTGTTTGTGTGTCTGTGTGTTTCTTTCGGTAATAAAGTGCCCCAGGCTCCAGCAGAGCTAAATAAATGTTTATGGCTGTAATTTATATTCCTGTATTTCTCTGCTGACATGTAGCATACTGTACAAAGAGGATTATTTAAAAACACGAATAAATAATATACATAAATTGACTGCTAACTTTAAGAGGAGTACATAAAACTTAGGACCATTTCCATTTTCTAACATGGTGTTTTTCCTGGCTTTCTGAGTGCCGCTTGGGAATCAGCTTTGATTTTATGGGAGCAATTAAGCCAAACATTACATCACGTGCTATCAAAGCGTTATAATGTTGTTCTGGGCTGAGGCTTACCCAACAAGCCAAAAAGCCCCCAAATGATTCAGAGTGGCTGCAGAAATTGAGGCAGGTTTTGTCCATCACATATTCACTGATGACATTCATCTGCGGTCTGTGTCTATGTGTGGGTTCTGTGTCTATGTGTGGGTTCTGTGTCTATGTGTGGGTTCTATGCCTATGTGTGGGTTCTATGTCTATGTGTGGGTTCTGTGTCTATGTGTGGGTTCTGTGTCTATGTGTGGGTTCTGTGTCTATGTGTGAGTTCTATGTCTATGTGTGGGTTCGTCACTGCCTGACTAGGGGGGTTGGGGGGGCTCTCCAAGTCAGTTGTCCCTCATTGGGACTGTGTAGCATAACAGCACCGTTCAATACAACATCAAGTGTGCGTGAGCATTTCAGACTAATAAACAGTGGAAACCACTCCAGTCTGCTTATTACATTCTCATTAAAATGGAGACAACACTCCGACTGAATTGTTGCTCGATCGATCAACGTGAAATGAACTCCCCTGTGCCTCTCAGTCCCCTTTCCCCTCCAGCCAATGTGCAGACTCTCTGGGGGTGTGCTGTTAGGACAGTAGGTGGCATGTCGGTTGAGGATCTGGTGCTGTAACCAAAGGATTGTATGTTTGGAAACATGGCAGTATTCTGCTCTTGTGCCTTTTAGAAAAAAGTCATTTTATAATCACGCTGCATAAAAGTGCTAGCGTATGTAAGTTGATTTGTGATTGTTTGAGCTGCAATAAATTATGCAGCTTCACAGAACAGACACTGCTGGTTTTGTAATATTCCCGTTCTGTTAGAAGTCCTCACATGTTGATCTTCTGTGCTGTTTTATGTTCCTCTGTCAGGTTCAACATTTCTATCACCTAGTCTGAGAATGATTGACGACTCTGACTACAATGTGTACACTAAGCTCACAGCATTGATGCGAAGCGGAGACAGGGATTGTGAGATTTCTCTTCCACAAAAGCAGATTCAGATCCTCTGCTGGGACCTTAAGCGCTCGCTCAAAAGTACTAAGAGATGATGTCGGCCATTTTGACTGACAAAACTCCATTAAAAAAAGGAAAATGATGAATGAATGTGGTGGCTGGTCGATCAAATTATGACATCACTTATGGATAGGGTTGTCAAAGTTAATGCGTTAGCGTTAATCTTAATGTCATAATGTGTTATTATTTCTTTCTTTGCGCTAATTTTAATTGCGCTAATTTTGGTACCCCAGTGGGGGAATAGTATGGGCAAAAATTGTTAATAGGGCTGTCAAAGAATTAGTTTTTTCGTTAAATCACAAAACAATTTTTTTATTAATCACTACTGTGTAAATGCGTTAGCTTTGACCAAAGGATTGTTATCCATGTATAAGGATAACATGGAGATGCCACGCAGAGTATGAATGATGGGATCAGCAGATACAGATTCATAAAGAGGGTGAGGTGCGGCCTTATCTGTGACGGTAAAGTAAATGCCGTGCCTCGCTTGGGGAGCACAATCCCTTGTACAAACAGTATTTAGGACGGTTGTTTGCAGGAAGGAGATTTACGATGTAGGGCGAGAGGCAACTGTGGGTTCCTTTCTGCATTTACTCAAGAACTGCCACAAAGTCTTTCTTCCCTCTGGAATAATTACCAGTGAAGGATTCCGCAGTAAAACTACGGCTCATGGTGCTCAGCTGGGCTGTTCGCTTAAAGATATGCTGCCCCCTGCTGTAAGGTGCTGACTGTGACAAAAAAGTATCTGAGCCCTTTAAGGTTGTCATGGACTTGTTATGGGTTTTAAAGGGACGTTGATGCACTTCGTATGACAATGACGCAAAGGAGAAATCTGATAGCTGTCCATGGCTCACTCACCTCGGGCCTCTCGCCTCTGGTCTCCAGATCACCAACCGCTACATCTATGACACGGTGCTGCTGCTGGCCAACACCTTCCACAAGAAGCTGGAAGACCGCAAGTGGCACAGCATGGCGAGCCTCTCCTGCATCCGCAAGAACTCCAAACCCTGGCAGGGGGGCCGCTCCATGCTGGACACCGTCAAGAAGGTGGGCGTCTCCCGCAGCCTCTTTGCGTGCGTGTGCGTGAATGCCTGTCAGAACGTGTCTAAATGCCCGAGGATTCTGGGCCAGCCAGGAGTAGAAGGACTTGAGCATTAAATCAATAATTTACGGTCAAGGGGACCATACTTCAGTAACGTTTCATTAAGTGTCCCTAGATAACCCATTAGATCTGCAGTTAGGAGGCCAATGAACCATCAGTGAACACAATCACAGCGCCATTATCTACTCAATGAGACCGCAATACGAAATGTGACAGAGGAGTCGGTCAAGAAGACCATTTTCTGCGCAGAGAGACTCAGCTCTATTCTGTAATGGAAATTAGGCAGGGGATGTGAGCCGTTTCTCTAGCTGTGGCGGGGAGGATAAGGCCGGGAGCTCATGCAACACTTGCCGTAGTTTGCAGACTTAACAGGTAATGCAGCGGCTAACTTGGTTTGCAAGGTCAGCAAGTTATGAGGTGGTTAACTCAGTTAGTGGCCTACTGTCTCTCTGAGTCCCCCCTGAACTCGCATTTAAGCTGGTTTAGGAAAAAGCTGGCATTACACAGAGTGGCAGCGCCAAAGCTGGGCAGGTCTCTCTGCGCCAAAGATACGAACTGAGCAGCTCAGCATCCAAAACCTGGCTTCTGGGTGAACTCTCTAAGTGGCCTAAAAGATCTGCTGAACAAATAACGAGTCCTCAGAAAAACAGGGCTCTTCGTCTGTCATGAGCACGACTTAGGAGAGCGAATGTCTGCAAGATCCTTTCATTTTTGCATTCGTTATTTGAGCTTGTAGGTTTCAGTCACTCTTCCAGTACTCAGCACTTTCTTGCTTTCTTGTCCTGATTGGTAGGTTAAAAAAAAAGCATCTTTAGGGCATCAGGTCATGAACTAAACTGAGGAAAGCAAACCTCTGCAAGATCTTTTCATATTTGCATTCCTTAAAATATTTATTTAATGTAGCGACTCTAATGTTTGAAATGTGAATTTTCTTCTGAGGATCCTGCAACAACCTTATTAGTTTTCCAGTTTCTCACTCGAGGGCAAAAATCATCAAAATCTGAGTGTCTTTGAATTTCACGGAAGTGGGTGAGATGCTGGGGATTTTATTAGGAGACCAGCTGCTAACGCCAGGCCCCTGTACCATGTCGGAGTGTGAAGGTTCTGCATGTTTGAATCATGACAGATGCTCGGTGGACTTGCTTGTTTCAGCTACTGCCTTTTTGTCTGAATTTTGACCCACGCAAAACCACGTCGGTTGTTAGGTACAGTTAGCAAAAGAGTCATCCTCTCAGTCTTGTTAAGGTCTTAGCTGTGAATCAGAATCAGCATCAGCTTAAAAAAAACCCAAACGGGACAAGTCCACCAATGAGTGATCCCCGTGGGTGCTGACACGCCCATTACCTGCAGACTGATTGGCTCTTCTACTTAGGCACAGAGTCCTGTTTCTGTAATGATGTGGCTGTGCTTATAAAAGACAGCCGTGCCGCTGTGCTGTCTGAGAGTCTATTTGCCGGGGCTTTGCGGGCCTTTTCCTTAATGCACTGATTTTCAGTCCCAGTCTCAAAGGGCCTCAAAGGGACTGCAGCAGTCTGTCTAATTCAGCCAGTCAACAAGCCTTGATTAGCTGAATCAGGTGTGTTAGCACAGGGCTACAAGCAGAATTGAAAAGCTCTGCTTTAATGAACTCTTTGTTTTGACCTTGCCTGGCGCCTCCTGAAACATTTGTTTCCCCAGCCGTGGATGTGGGACCCGGCCCCCATTAACTAGCACAATGGCCCCCTCAGCTCACAGTGACAAGACATCTGTTTGCAGGACTGATTGCTGTCCAGGCCTTAATTTGCTGCATGCGGGTGGATTGAGTCTCTCCATTGTCTGCTCCTGGGCTGCGGAGATGAATCAATGCACTCGCCACCAAACTGGAGCTCATTCAAATAAATGTGCAATAGTGGGGTGGCAGTCCTGCTGGAAGCCATGAGGGAGGGTGGAGGGCGAAGACGCAGAGTCTTCCTGAGGCCTCATGAGTCCTCACGCACACACGCACTAACCTTCCGCACACTCTCCAGTCCAACAGACCAGGCTGCCTCTCTTGGGGCAAATCCCTCAATGGTCAAATAGGCTACATTTCTGGGCAGAGAGTTGGGCATCATGGGGAACGATGATGTAAATCATGTGATGCTTCCACACATCTCCTATCTTGACCATCATCCCGCAGAGGGGTTGGCCAGGACGCTGATAGCAGAATGGCTTGTGTTCCCTTATGCTGGCTTTTCAGAGATGTCCTCAAACAGGTTTCTTGAGTAACTGATAAAGCTCATACCAGCTAACTTCATAGCGTGCTGCTTTCAGTGTGACTGCAGAAGGAATGCACCGTTATCCCTCCTCAGACCGTTTTCATTTAGCGTGTTTGGAGATGGAAGCCGCCTGTGATATCGGTAAATGAACAGGACTGATGCACCATAAGCAGGTTGTCGTGGCGACTCAGAGGACCAATCAGACACGGCCGGGGTGTCTTTGCCCAGACCTAGCCACATCAGGGCGGAAGTGTGGATGTCAGCTCCTGGCCGTGATCCTGATTGATGGCTCTTCACACAGGATGTTTTCCCCTGAAAGAGGCATAAACACGCACCCCGTCTGTCCTGTGGACTATAGATACGCTCCTCACACACAGTCTTGTCTTTTATGTCGATGATGTGATGATGATGTCCTGTGGGGTTCCCCGCTGGATGTGAAGCTGTCTGTCACGTCGATGATGTGATGATGATGTCACGTGGGGATTCCCCACTGGACGTGAAGCTGTCAATCTCTTCTGTGCCGTGCAGGCGGGGGTGAGCGGCCTGACCAGCCTGTTGGAGTTTAACGAGAACGGAACTAACCCCAACATCCACTTTGAGATCCTTGGCACCAACTATGGAGAGGACCGAGGACGGGGTGTTCACAGGGTAAGTGCCCCCCCTCCCCTCCCCTTCAAGCCACCAGGTATGCCGGCCCGCCTCTCTCTTATCGGTCTATACACCGAAACCCAATTGCTCTGCTCCCTCCTCTCGATGCGGACAGTAATTACATTAATTTAGGGACCGCAAAGATTTTAATTGATAATCATAGCGGTCTAATGGATTTTCTCAGCATCCCTCTGTGAGGCGTTCGGTGTATCCGTGCGAGTTGTTTATCTCTTTCTCTGTTGTTTGTTTATCCTCCTTCGGTCGAGTGCGGCAGCAGTTGCAAAGACAGATTCCCTGAGCCAACAGCGATAATTAATCTGTTTTTCCCGCTCATATCCCGTTAACGACCTTATCCGTGTAACCATGGCGTCGGCCTGCCTGGATCCTGCTTTTGCCGTCACTCCGCTCGTCTTGCCGAACATGGATCGATTAGCTGGGGCAGCGGTGACGTTTGTGTTTTTTTTTTTGTGTGCCGGCTGTGGTTATTTCAGGTTACGGTGGAACTTTCCGGAAGGCTGCCTACTTCGCCGCGTAGGAGAGTTTTAAAGTGGTGTTGGAAGAGTTCCCATACGTCTCCCTCACTGGGGACCTGGGGAGGCGAGACAGTGCCGCACCTCCCTTCACATACCCACTCAGCGGGGGCACGACAGACGCACTCCCCTCCCTCGAGCATCTGGGGCTCCAGGTCCCTCAATTTTCAACAGGGATGGCATCACCTGCCCAAAAAACTCTACCTCATCTCTAAAGGGGTTGTCCGCAGATTGCAGATTAAATTGTCGCATTTCATTAGGGGTAACGGTCTCGGACAAACGCAAAATGCACCACACATCCAAGGATTAAATTAATTTCAAAGTGTAGAGTAATTACATTAACTCCGACCACTAATCGGCGAAGGTAATTACTTCTGAGGGGATAAATACTTATTAAACCGCTGGAAGCAGCTACTCCGATGCCCCCCAGTGTGGGAAAGGCCAAAGGCCTCTGCGATTGTTTTGAACAGAGTAGCCGCATTGCTCAGCCTGGATTAAAATGGACTAATTACATGCGATTCGAAAATTGATTCCATCTTTGATTGACGACTAAGAAAATTGTCCTGGGTCCGTTCCACTCAACCTGCGTGGTGTTTTTTTGTGGTATGAGGGGAGGAACACATCAAATCCCAAACCACACCGGCAATCACGCACGGTCAGATAGCGAGCACACAAATAAACGCCTTTACCACAGATAAACCGATCAGGGGTCGCTGCTCGCTTTGTGAGAGATTTACAAAGGAGTATTACCGCTGGCAGAATAAAGGAGTCATTTCGGTGAGGGAGGTGCACGTCCATGGCTATGAAGGGCGTCTCGGAACCGTTTCCATGCAAACGTCAGTCCGAGGCAGGGCCAGCCGGTTTTTAAGAAGTACAGCCAGTCGCAGTTCACGCAGAGGGAGCCCGTGGTGAGAGTGCACAGCGAACACCACTTATTACATGTGAAAATGCACTTTTATGGGTAAAGTCGTACAAGCATCCGGGCAGTGGTCTGCCGAGCGGCGGGGGGAAAAGTCACGCTCAGATGAGTCATCCTTCACGCTTGTTTTAACAAGCCGCTCCCAGTGTGGAACTTGCTGGAAAAAGCCTTCGGGCTAGAGAGTTTGTTACTCCT
This sequence comes from Paramormyrops kingsleyae, assembly GCF_048594095.1. Lineage (NCBI taxonomy): Eukaryota > Metazoa > Chordata > Actinopteri > Osteoglossiformes > Mormyridae > Paramormyrops > Paramormyrops kingsleyae. The sequence goes on from NC_132798.1 coordinate 15,129,655, forward strand.
GATGACTCTGTTACGGTGTAGGGTGAATTTTCCTGGCATGTTTCTGGTACACTCAGCCCCCAAAGTGAAGGCCGACAGATAACATTCCGGGTGCTCACACTCGTCCATCTCTCCCATTGGCGGGGTGACAATGTCACCCTCCGCAGGGTAGGAGTGGTCATTGGATGGTTTGATGAGCAGGAAGGCATTGTGAACTGTGTCAGCAAGCTGGCTGAACACCCGACGCTGAATGGTGCTCGAGACCTCGATCAGGGAAACACCAGATGGATGGGATGTCATGGAGTAATAGTGTCACACCACCCGAGGGACATGCAGACCCTGACAAACTCCATGCCAGAATGCTCTGATCCTTCTTTGGCAGCTTGTGGTGACCCAAAGCCCTATTAAAACACTCTAATGATGGTTATTGCATTTTAGTAATTAGCCGTACTCCTACCGGCTTAGCTAGACGAGGTACTGCTGGTACGGTAAATCTTCTGCCAGTTCCTGATTTTCTGTTCCTCCTTCCTGTTGAACCATTTAGTATCTATTCATATAACAGCCCTGAGTGTTCGATCATCCACTAGATCTTTCCAGACTGTTAAACTGCGAAGTGTCAGATGGAACTCAGAGTCAGATTCATTGTTCCGGAATGATTTATTCTTTCTTGTGTTCCTTTCTTTCTTTGCTAATTAGCTTCGTAAAAATAAGCTGATTAGGGTTGGGTGGGTTCGCACTGATTGATTTTCCTGATGTCGTTTAGCATCTCCCTCATCAAGCTGGGAGTGATTTTCTTGTCGCTCGGAAGGTTTGGCCAAGGCGGCGCCACCTGCTGACAGATAGAGGCGAGGGTCACCAATGGGTACTAGGTATGCCTGTGACTGCTGTCACGCCATCAATATCCCATTTACTGTACTTTAGCAACGGTGTTGTAGGAGTACCTAACTAAAAGTTGACCTTGTTGCTCAGTTTCGACTCAACTCACTCAGAACCCCCCCCCCCCCCCCCCCTGCTTGTGTTCATGGCAGCTTAATCTGTTAGGGCATAGTTCTAATAACACCAAGGTCATGGGTTCAATTCCCATATGTGCTACTTGTGCCTTTATCTTCACCTTAATTTCCCCTCGAGGTTCTAATAAAGTTTATCTTTCTAGTAATAAAAAATAAATACAGAGAGTCACACCTCTCAGTCACAGGTCATCAGACAGACACCCATACGTACCCCCCCACGCACGGACGTATCTCGCGGTTGCAGATCACCGCACACACGCGCACGCACACACATACACAGATGTTCCCCATAGTAACCGAGGCTGTCACAAGCAGCTACACGCGTGCAAAAACACGTGTCAAGAGACACGTGAATGCCTGACAGCACCGTGAATCACATAAAACACAGGCAGATGGGCCACGCGTGTGTCACATATCCAGCAAACAGAACCTCGGCAGGGGGTTCTGACGGTGGAGCTGAGTTTTATTTTTGTGTTCCTCCTTAGAATCAGAGGGGTAATGGGGCAGGAACAGGAAGGAGAAAGAGACCCAGAGGAGACTCTGCATGTCTCTTGGTATTTAGAGGTACGGGGGGGCTTGATGAAAAACCAGCCACACCATTATATACATCTACCTGACAACAAGGAGCAGGTGCAACAGTTCAGCATTGATGATCGTGGTGACCTGAGTCTTGAACCTTAAGCAAGTAGCTGCCCTACCCCATCCTTCAACAAAGATGTATGTGGATGGTTCAGGCATCCATACTTACTGCCACTGTTGCAGCCACCTGTGTGGGGGGAGCATCTCTATCAATAATACCGGACAGGCGTAATTCATCATGATCATTATCATCGCTGTGCAATTAATTTTCTAATCCATTAGTTTTCGCGGCTATGCGGTGCGTTCCGCGTTCCGCGTTCCACGCTCCGCTCCCGCCACTGTAAGCCTCATCGCACCGGCCTGTCTGGTGTGTAATTGCTTGGTGAGCTGTTACATAACCCCTGTTAATGACCGCAGAGTTTCAGCCGAACGGCAGCCTGCAAGCAAAGGATTTTTGTCAGGTTTCGTTGGAGGGAATTCTTGACTGCGGTTTGGGATCCACGCCGCTGGAGATTACGTATGGAGGCTAGGGTTAGACTGGAGATAGAGATGGTCCTCAGTGTGCTCCTGGAGATCAGGTGTGGACCCCAGTGTGAAGCTGGGGTTAAGATTGACTTTCAGCATACAGCAGGAGTTAGAGATGTATCTCAGTATTCTGCTGGAAATCAGGTTTGGATGCCACTGCGAAGCTACGTTTAAGATTGGGTTTCAGCACAGATCAGGAGATAGAGATGCGTCTCAGTGTGCTCCTGGAGATCGGGTGCAGATCCCTGGTGGAACATGGAAACGTGAGGGAGCAGAAGGTTGAATCTCAGTTGGTGCCATGTTTCCTGCCCTGGTTCATCTGGAGATCATTTAGTCACCCGCTTGTGCTGCCTTGTCGTTAGTTATGTGGAGCATGAGCCACTTTATGAGAATAACTGGGGCGCAGAGACTTCAAAAGGACACCCGGGCCGACGTCCCACATCAGCGGCCCGGCGGCCAGACACATGCCGCGCATAATTCCAGAGGTAACCTTTGCATAAGTTAAAGTCAAATTATTAGTCAAAGCTGGGGACAAGGGGCTAAGTGGCGCACCCTGCAGACCCCTTTAGGCTGGCATTAATTGTCATTCGGAGGCGGCAATGTCATGGAGTGACACAGGGCTGGACGGAAATGTTTTCTCCTCCGTGTGAGGGATTCGGAGGCCGGAATGTGCAGGAGCCGCAAAGTCCCGCACCGGCAAAGCGGACCCCCTGCGGGCACGGATCCCCATTTCCCCCCCTGATTTTCCATCCCATTAGGTAGATTCAGATGTTCTTTCACAGAGAGTCTTCGTCCCTGGAGGAGTGGAGGGAGCACTGATCGATTTGTCCTGCTCCGGAGCCTCCTCTCCCAACCCGCTAAACGCCTGCCTCTCCCCACCGTCTGACCCACAGGCTGCCTGTGCCTCCACATCCCGACGGGTCAGATAGACGTTTTCTTGGGTGTGACGGCTCACACCCCCTCGCTCCCCTGATGTCTCTGAGTGGCTGTCTCCTCTTCTGCTCTCCCTCCTCCCCCTCTTTCATTATTTAAGGTCAGGATGGTTACTGACTAGAGCAGCCAGAGCGGCCTTTTGGGGCCCTTGTTTACGTGGATTTATTTAGCAAATTCTTTTATCCTAAGTGATGTATGTTTGTATCTGCGATCAGAAGGTTGCTGGTTTGAATCTTATGCTTGGCAGATTAGCCACATCTCCATTGGGCTCTTGAGCAATGTCCTTAACCACCACCCCCCAACCCCCCCCGCCCAAAAAATGCTCCAGGGGCTCCGATTAAATGGCTGACCCAAGCTTCTGTGTTACCTCTATAAGCGTCTGCCTTATCCAGAAAAGCATGATGGGATATGTGCAATGACCTCGCTGAACACATTCCTATGTGCCTGTACTTGTGCAAATGGGACAAAGCTTCATTTTCATTTAATACCCTGGAGCAGCTGGCGTTAAGGGCTTCACTCAAGGGCCCAATGGTGACATCACATTGCCAACCGCAGCGTTCATGTCATAATGGATGCACGGTCTTAACCCACAGAGCCACACTCTGCAGAAGCTGGATATGCACACGTAATCAGATCATATTCCATCCATCCATCTTCCATCCATCTTCCATCCACTTGCTCATTGCAGGGTCAAGGTGATTTCCATCCCATTGTTTGCAGCATTTTGGTTTGCAAATTTCTCGTTCCGTAGTCTTACTTTCAATATTGAACTATAATGTACTTTGTGCCACCTACTGAAAGGAGAGAATCTGCTCAATGACCCAGCTTAGTCTGCTGCTAATTAGGTCACGTAAAAACTAGGGGAAATTACGGATGGCCCCGTCAGGAGCACCGGTAGGTAGCTGGGCGCGGCCTGACGTCACTGCCTGCTCCTGTGCTAGTCAACTACAGATAAGACGACAGCAGGGTGTCCATCCTATTAGACACAGGTGATCTTCTCATGCCTTTTATCTACCAGGAGAATCGTCTCATTATTCTTCACATCGAGAAGCTGTCAGGATGTGTCAGCAGCTGTTTTGGATGTCCTGATAGATCGGCGTGTGGTGGAAATGATGTGTGGGCGATGTGAGGCGGTGTGGGCGATGTGAGGCTGCGTTGGCGTCGTGTGGCTCTGTGAGTTAGGGCATGCTACTTGCGGTCGGAATGTTGCCAGTTCAAATCCCACGGCAGGTAACATCATTTCACCACCGGGTCCCGAACAAAGCCCTAAGTTGGTAAGCTGGCCTTCAGGTGAACACACGACATATGTGAGCTCACTGAGATCACATCTTGGAGCCTGCTGTCACTGCAGCTGTCGGTCGCTGCCTGCTTTTACTTGAATGGACTAGTAACTAATGAGGTGAGGTCATCACTGGAAGGTGTTGAGGTTGATCATAATGACCCTGCCTTCAGTGTCTTCCATTGTTAAGTAATGGGTAAAGTAGGGTGGGTAAAATCAGTACCCATAATTAACAATTATATTTATTAATAGATACTAATTTAATATTATTTCCATCTATCTTCTGTCCCCGTTTGCCCTGTTTTAGGGTTATGGGGGTCTGGAGCATATATGGGTCAGCCCATAGCAGGGTGCACTCACACACACACACACACACACACGCACGCACCTGTAGGGTAAACATATCCTTATGGGGACCGCTCATTCATTTCAATGGAAAAAATGCTAACGCTAACTATGACAACCTTGTCCCCCACCCTGCCCTAACCATAACCATAAGTAACCTAACAAAATACAAGAGTTTTTGCATTTTTAGTTTTTTCATAGCAGTCACCGATTTTTATAAAATAGAGTTTTCCCTTATGGGGACCAGGAAACCGGTCCCCATAAGGGAAAAAAAAACGGATATTTATCACATTATGGGGACATTGTGTCCCCATAAGGATAGGTAAACCCGCTCGCACACACACACACACACACACAACATTCAGTAACTCTAGGTCACCTTAGCATGTTTTTAGACTGTGGGGAAAAACTAGAGTACCTGGAGGAAGCGTCATGACGACACAGAGGGAACGTGTAGACTCCACGTAGGAGCCCTGGCAAAGACTCGAACCCTGGTCCCAGCGGTGTGTGGAAACAGTGCTATCCACTGCACCGACTCCGTAATATTATCTCCTTAAATTATTACAAAAGAATGACAAACTCCAACCGCAATAACAATAATAGGCAGGAGCAGCAGTAAGGTTGCTGAGTGCAGAGCGCCCCCTGCTGCTCGTTTTTGGATAGCATCGCCGTCACTCGTCACTTGGCCAGCAGCAGACGCAGAGTGCTGTCAGGGCTCTCCAAAATACCTCTGCTCCCCCAAGTGAGGGTGAAAGGCGCTGACCTGTGAGCGGTCATGGAGAAGACGGGGCCCGGTGGAAGGGCCCCGGGGCCAGGGTCATGGGGGTGCCGGTGCCGGTCCGCTGCTGCGCTGGGGAGCACGTCGATCACAATCTGCTGTTTGCTCCGAGGCGCAGATGGATCGCTGGTGACCCGGCTCCCCCCCCCCCCCGTCCTCTGTGCTCAGAGTCTGCTGTGTGTCTGAAGGCTCTGCACACAAGCACAAGCTAAGCTCCTCCCTCACCCGCTGGAAGGGGGAGTCTCTTGCTGATTGGCTCCCCTCCTGACCCCCCCCCCCCCCACTGCTGCCCCCTCCTTCCTTCACCCTGCCAGTCCTCCTCCTCCTCCTCTTGTGTGCCCATATGTGGCATCCTGTCACATTCTCTGATTCCTTGGTTACTTCCTGAACACATACGTCTACGTCCCTGCCTAATGGATGCCCCTCAGGGGACTTGAACCTGTCACCTCATGTGTCACCAGAGCCTCTGTGCTGTCGCCGAGGGCTTCTGACGACCTGGCAGGCCCAAAAGCCTCTGTGGGGGCCGTGAATGTGACACCCCGCAGGAGCTGCGTCCTGCTCGCGAATCACGGCTGAGCGCTGTGGAGTGCCCATGTTGACTAAAGGGTCCATATGAATGTTTAGCGTATAGAAACGCGCTGACAGAGCGCGTCGTGGCTGGCGTGCCTCTAACGGGCAGGATTATCACAGGCTGTCAGTTACAGGCTGCTCTCCGCCACTCCCCTACGGGATCCAGGAGTCTGACTGCCAGCAGACTGCTTTCAAAGCCTCGCATCCTCCATCACTAGCTTATTGTGAGTGTCGAGATGGAAAGAATGTCGGTCTTACATCCTAGCCACAGGATTTTAATCCAGTCCTTTGCTCCTTCTTCTGGAGAGGATTTTCATTTTTTATCATTGCTGCAAATAGATTCCTCTTCACCAGCAGTCTGGGACAGCAAAGTCCAATCAGATGCATCAGACTCTTGGGGATCTTGTTTTTGGTTTAGTGGGAGAGTGACTGATGTGTTTTTGGTCTGTTTGGTAACTTAGCACAGTAGTGGGTTGGAGTAAGGGGTGGGCAATCCCGCCCGCCTTCATTGAGAGGGTTCTCCACGTCCACCCTTCAGCAAACTTGCCAATCAGCACGAGCTACAATAAGGGGCGGGCATTATGACCTCCAATGAGGGGGTTATCCGTACCCATCACTTAGCAAAGCTGCCAATCACAGTGGGCTACAGTAAGGGGTGGGCATTTTGGCCTCCAATTAGGGGATTCTTTGCACCAATCATTTAGCAAAGATGTTAACCACAGTGGGTTATGTCACTCTGCTATAGCCAGCTGAACCTCACTGCTCTTGACCAGGTGAGAACTGGCCACTCAAAGATGGATGATATTACCTGGCCACCTGCATCTGTGTTTAGATGCTTGTTGACTTATTTTGTGGTCCTGATCTTTTTCTTCGTGATCACCGGTCACGTCCTGGTACATAGTGCTCGTTTGCGGCATTAGAACCAGCCAGGCCGATGTGGTGTTCATGGTGAGCTCGGCCTGCTCCCTCTCGCTCCCTCCGGTGGGCGGACGCGCGGTGACTCACCGCTCGTCTTCCTGACTGAAGTGGGAGAAACAGCCGCACCGGAGCACACGCGGGCAGATTAAGGACGCGGATCATTACGTCGCTCCGAGCGGGTTCCCTGATCCCGTCACCGTTTGGTTCCACGTTCCCCCAGCTGTGCCTCGGTACCACGCACGCTAAGGTGATTACAGCGGTGAGACTGATCTCGTTGGTTCTGAAACCTCTTCTTCCCCGTTGGCTGCTGTTCCCTGGGAGCCTCAGGGCCCCCACCCTGCGAGGACCCCTCCTCCCCGCCATCTGCTTTTCCTAGACACCCCCTCTGTGGGTCTGTGCTCAATTACAGCGTGTAAACCCGGGATTAGACCCGGGGAATCTGCTCGGTGCTCGTCGCCGACGGAGATGTGCTGTTCGTGACTCCCATGATGCTTGGCGGGAGGAATTAGCATTGTCCCGGATTTGAGCGCTCGCTATACTGCCTTCCAGCTCATGGTTTACATCGTGTGCCCCCCGCCCCCACCTTATTCCCTGACCAATACAACATGCACCCACGATCAGTTTAATTGTTCTACAGACATACCCGATATTGCAGATGCTGTGAATGACAGAAACTATCAAAAAAAGGCTTAGAACCACAAGTGTTGCTCGCTTCAATTTTGTTGTCACATCGCTACACTTGTGAGTACATCTTAGTTCAGGATTGGGAAAAGATGGGGGCCTTACCAGGTGCTTTGTGTGGTTCTAAGTTGCCACATCTCAGGCAGGGGCAGAGGACTGCACAGCTTTGGGGCCGGGGGAGCTGAAAGGTAACCAGAAAGGAACGGATTCATTAAGAACGAGACTGGAATCGGCACTTCTCTCGTAAAAGGAAATGCATACAGATTAGCCGGGAACAAGGGACAGTGTCGCAGCGCGATGTCCTTCATATCAAAGGGAACCTTCATCACACGCTCAGCGTACGGAGAACTGGCACTTTGTTGAGTTTCCTTCTCCAAAACCTTTGGGGGGCCATCCGTATTTCGGGTTTTTTTTTTTTTTTGGGGGGGGGGGGGGGCGGGAGGCTCGTTGGGACTGTAATTCGCTCTCCGAAGCTGCCAGTGTTTCTCTGATCTCAATGTCAATGCTCGTCACATGTGTTCCAGGGCCTGTCGATGTGATCAGCCTCTTAAAACTGTGCCGTCGTTCTGTGATAGTCATGGTAAAAGCCAGGATGTCCATCTTCTACTGCTGCGACTCCCACGGAAGGTAAAAAGCGGCCCAGGTGGGGCTATCGAACACAGTGTCATTACACCGGGCCACTTAAGTGTTTGATGGCAGCGATTAACGGCCTAATTGGAGTAATTTCGCTTTCCCGGTATCAGCATGACCGGACCGCGGGCCGGCAGAAGCAGAACAGGAGAGCTCTGGTGTGGATGATGGAGAAGCTGTCGCTGGCGTGCTGCTTTCTGCTGAAACGCACCAGGAAATCTCCATGACAAAAGTGTAAAAATGCCCATTGGACACCTGCTGATATTAATAATGAAGCTTTTGCTTTTCCTTTGCCGTGTGGCTCGGAGATACGGGCCGAGTTGGGGGGGGGGGGTGGCTGGGGGGGTAGGTATGGCAGGAGCCAGGTGAGACCTTGTCATGCCAGAGGGGGAGGGACTTTTCCACATGGAACATAACGAACAATCACCTTCCAAAGCTGCACACATACTTTAAATACATTTCCCCCCTCCTCTTTCAACTGAGAGGCGAGTGAATGGATCCCGTAACTGCAGTATAAGTTCTAGATGATAACAGGAATTAAACGGACGCATGATGAAATGGAGCTGTTCATTACACGGCTTTAATTGTATTTCAAAGGCTCTCCTCTCCTTTTGTGAGCGTCTCTGCTTTCCCTTGTGAGTGAAAGTGTTATTCCTGGTTGTAGGAGGAAAGTCTTCAACAGGACGTGTGGGATGTGCTTGGAGTTTGTGTCTGGTTGAGACCTACAGGACGTCAGGTATGGTGCGACTGGGGGCCCACAGGTGGCTTTTATACTTGTCTCCAGAAAGCTGCAGGTTCAAATCCCAGAAAGTTGTACCTTGCTTCAGGAGAGGTGAGGCTGTGCTTACAGAAAGCCGCAGTCTCTGGTGATAGCGTCCGTTGGGATCTGCATCGGTGCGCGCTCCTTAAATGTTCAGATGCATTCAGTCGGCAAAGGCTCTTATCGACAGTGAGCATGAGCACTCGCCATTCATGGCACAGTCTGTAATACTTTTGTTTATTCCGAAGGATTTTCACAGGGCAGCCAAGTTAAGTTACTGCTCTCAAGGGCACAAAGATGGCACAGGCTCTGGAACAGCATCCGTAAGCCACTGCAGCACCATCTATCCTTCCTGTTTTATGTTCCTCCAGTGTATCTGTGCCATTCTGGAGCACAGTGTGTTAGCTTGGTGTAGCTAGCTGCGTGCTAGTGTGGTATAGCTATCTACATGCTAGTTGGGTGCAGCTAGCTGCGTGCTGGATGGGTGTAGCTATCTGTGTGCTAGTTGTGTGTAGCAATCTGCATGTAGCTGGGAGTAGCAATCTGCATGCTAGCTGGGAATAGCTAGCTGCATGCTAGCTGGGTATAACTAGCTGTGTGCTAGCTGGGTATAGCTATAATGTCTGCTCTGATCTCCATATTAAAAATGCTTCATCTTTGTCAGATGTTCAGTGGTTAAAAACAGACCTAAATGAGCGTTTTAATTCCTGTTTTAGGACCATATGTTTAGCTATATCGTAACACGCTGGAGACAGGTGAGGGCTTGAGGGTTAGTTGACGTGAGTATGATGAGTTGTGTTCAGAAGTTTTGGAAAACGCTGATCTGAGCCAGTGGTTCCAGTCGTTTGTTCTTCAGAGAATGCGGGAACAGATGCAGGGAGGCTGTCAGCCGAATCCCATAATGTCTTTTATTTATATTTACGGAGTGAGGCTCGCGCGGTTTCTCCACCGCTCAAATTGAATTCAGTTCTGTGAAGCCGGAGAGTCGTTTAATTTATCTCCTCTCTTATTATTCCCGGATAATTCTTTTATTAAAAAGTGAAGTTCGGGGAATCAATCTCAGCTAATTAACGGCAGCAGATTTGTTAGTCTGCAAAACTGCACTTCGACATTTCAATTTCCGTGCGCGTTTGATCTAACGGGCCTGCGGTCCATTAGCCGGTCCCCCCGTCTCCATGAAGCCGTGTTTTCGTAATTGCCTTCTATTACTGGTCCGTCTGCGCGGCAGTGGGAAGACCATGGTGTTTCGAGATAAATAAAGAAAGAAAACTCAACTGTGGCCCAGGGGTTTCAACATGGGTGTCTGATGACACAGATTAAAGGCAAAGTGAAGTCGATGTAATGTGCTGTAAGCTTGGCTGCTGTTCCTCCACGTAAAATCTCTGCGATTAAAATATGACCAATGTAATCGCTATAGCTTCTTGTACCTGTCTTCTTATCTCACGATTATCGCTCCTGGTCTTGACATCCTGGCCTCAGCACCGTGACTCCATGTTTCCGTTCTGACTTGATTTTATAATAGAGCAACACCGAGTTTGTGGACGGCAACACCAAGATTTTGCTGTGTTGGTTTGTTTGTCATTTGCCTTGCTTGGATACTGGGGTGGGGCATTGGCCCCAGCTGAAATCTGATTGGCCCCTGGAGTGTCCCTACTCCTGTCACTCATCGACTGAAAACATACCATGGTAAGCTTGGCCCCTCTGTATGAATTAAGGCCCCACTTATGCTCCCCATCTTAAAAAGTCCTAGAATGGCCCCTGTTTGCTTGCTGTTCGTGCCACTTAGACACTCTGCAAGCTGCTTTCTGGCAAGCCTGGCTCCAGTTTGATAGGGTGGGCCAAGCTTATGACAGGGTGCCCCCTCACCATGGAGCGGGGCCTGTTTTTTGGCATGATTTTTTTTTTTCTCTGAGCTTGTCCTGGCTGTTGTTGACAGGCACTGATGGGACAGCGATTTCCATAGCGCACCAACCCCCCCTCCATGACTAGATAGCACAGCACAGTCTAACACTCCCTGAACACCCTCTGCAGAGGGCAGCGGGGTTGATGTAATCATTACCTTCATGATGGCTCTGACCCCGGACCGCTGCGGACCCTCTGTGCTCTGCGAATTTCTCCTCCTCTGGAGTTCTTAATTAGGCTCTTGTACGGCTCCCTCGATTGACTTCCAGCCACGGTCTGTCTCACCAAGCCGCTCTGTTCGCTGCGTGAATGCTATCGTTTCGAGACATAAATACAGCAATTGCTGTATGCTCCCAAAAATAAATAACACAATGCCAGCTCTAATTATAGTCAATTAATTGTTTAATTAGTAATAATTCTTAGCATCTGAAGTGAAGGATATATCCGTCTCGGATCAGTGTGATATTAATTAGCATTATTTTATGTGAAGGGTACCTTCCGAAACAGGGCTAGGGAGACATATTGAACTTATTGGCAGAAGCAGCACCTGAACTGTGGCCTTAACTGCCAATAGAAACAGTGGATTGATGTGTGTGAGACCCCAATGGAGTGTAATTAATGAAGAGGCTGGCTAGGAAAAGGAAGCAGCATGCATTGTGGGTACACAGGAGCAGAGTGGTGAGCCTCCAAGCCTAACAAACAATTGAGCGGTCATCTTCATGCTCTGCGTGAGCAAATGAAAGTCTCAGCAGGTGTGTGTGTGTGTGTGTGTGTGTGTGTGTGCTTGTGCTTGGTTGTGTGTTCCTTGTGGGGGCAGCCGGAGTCAATATTTCCTTTCTTTATATAAATGCATGTAGACAGTTCATTCCTACCGTAGTAATCGGACTGACAAGTGCATCTCAGATGTAGTAGCTGACAATGTGACCCCTGTTAAGCCGGTCCGCCGTTGCTTCAGTTTCGACCTACCCCAGTAAACCATGCGGCGATTCCACTGAGCAGATTGTTCCTGAACGCTCTCAGGAGGACGCACGTCCGATGAGATACGTACAGCTGTGAGCCGGAGGTCGACGCAGAGACCAGCGTCTGGAGAGCTTTGTGGTCTGCTGGAGAGCCCAGACTTACATCACTGTCTGAGCATTTAAATAACCCCCCATATTGATTCAAATTATAGTATGAGGGCAGTTGTGTAGGTGGTACTTGGGGAGTAGCGCTCTGTCTCTGTAAACGATGGCACACTTTCCTAGTTAATGTGTGTTTTACTAATGCAAGTTAAAAATAGTGCTCTGGTACACTGGCAGACAGGTCGCTGTTAAGAACCCCCCCCCCCAGCCACACTGCTCTTCTGCTCTTTACAGTACATCTCTCCTAGACCACGTGTGGAGAAATGTCCCCCCCACCCCTTATTTTGCTACACAGCTGAGAGCACTGAGACAGATTCTTTCCCGAGGCTGGCACCGCTCTGGTGGCGAGTGAAGGGAGTGCCCAATCTCCTGAGGAAGCTTGGGGGAGGGGCGGGGGGGGGGGTAAGAGTGCTGGTGAGGCCAGCATGCAGGGAGGACAGGCAGCACCCCGCCGTGGGGGCCAGCCAGCTGCATCCCACCATAGCATCTGTAGGCAACATCGTGTCATACTCTGCTTAAAAAGTGCTTTCTTCCTTTTTATATAGTATTATGTGTGTGTCAGTTTTGTGTGACCTCGCTCCACCTAGGTTATGGGATCGATTCCATGCTTGGGTACTCTGGTTTTGGTGGATTAGTTTCTCCCAGTTTCCCATAGCGAGTGTCTGGATGTGTGCCCTTTGCTAGACTGCCATTCGTACCCTGGCGTCTGGGACCAGCTCCAGATTCACTGGGACAGGGTGGTTATGGAAAATGGATGGTGCTGTGTCGACCCAATACAGCTGAGACAGGGAAAATTTGGTCCGTTTCACTGTCTTTGGAAGTCTTTGTGTAAATGGACAAAATGATGCTTGTCGGATTACAGAGTCTCCTAAGGAGACAATTCATGAATAAAAATGCGCCGCCATCCCTTACGGCTACCATGAGAGTGTGGTGAGTGCGTTTCCCCGTCTGCTTCCCTTCAGAGCTCCAAACACTCAGCTTTTTATGCATCTGCTGCTACACGAACGCAGATGCCTCCAGTTGGGAGCTTTAGGTGCCCCGATGCGGAACACGTGGAGGTCAAAACACGCCGGTGTGTGTGTGTGTGTGTATCAGCCCTGATGTTTACGTTTGCACGTGAGTGTGTCTATACTCTTCTACCCTTGAGTTTTGGCAATTTGGGATTATGGACTCTTAATTACTTCTAATTAGGAGTCAAAAAGATATAATAGTATTGGGTGTCTCTTAGTGAGAACATCACTCTGCTTGTGTGTATCTATCTGTGTCTCGTGTGAGTGTGAATGTGGCTCAGCCTGTGTGTGTATTGGCACCTTAACGTTTGGCTTTGTCTACATGTGTAGCACAGAAGTAATGCATGCACCGGTATCCTCTATCCCTGCGTGTCTGAACCTAATGCTGAGACCCTCGAGCAGGACCTGCACTTATGGGTCTGAGAAGCTTCTCAGAGACCGACTGCTTCAGGGAGACCCATCGAGTCACGCTACCCCTGCTCGGTCTGCCGTTGCGTTATGGTAACGCTGGTTTTCAGGGTGTTTTCTGCAGCCATGGGCCAATGGCTTGAGTTGGGCCTAGTGGCCAGGTAACCTCGGGGCGTTTTTCCTGCAGTTTCTCTGGCACGTATCACTCAGACACGCCAGGGCAGCGTATTCCAGTTCTGTTCCGGAACGGCCAGAATCCAGCACAGTTTGCAGATTTTAATCAGCTAATTATCTGGTTTAGTAGGTGAGTCTTAGCAGGGAAATCTGCAAACTGTGTCGCAAACTGGCCCTTCAGGACTGTAATTGGGGAACCCTGCTCTGGGGCAAAAAGATGAGGGGCGGGGTCCACAGGACCGCCTGGAACCCGAGCTCTCTGTGACAAAGATCTGACACCCTGCCACCGAGAAGCTCCTCGGCCGAAGTGTAGAAACGTAAAGTGGAGGTGAAGATACATGGAAGGGAAGTAGCTTTGGGCCGCGGTCTTGCTGGGCACGATCAGCGCCGTTCTGTCACGTGAGGGCTGCGGCACACATCCTGATTCCGGAGACAGAAAGCAAGCCCTTATCTGTGCCTCTGAAGATAAGGACATCCTCTATGCTTCCTGCCAACGCCCCCGGGACTTGAATGGAGCGGCGACATAAAGGACGCTGTTCACCTTAAACAGCTGCTGGATAACTGGGGTGAGGGGTTTGAACCTCTGCTCGAGGAGCTGATTTCCCGTTAAAAGCCGCCAACCCCGTCGGCCTTCTAGAGCGGCGCTCCTTATTGCTGATGTTTATCGAGAGTTCCCAACGAGGATTCCGAGGCAGTGGCCAACGTCACTGTAACCGTAGCGATCCCGGGATGAATGAAACAATATTGATTGTCGTTCTTGGGCCTGTGAAGCTTGACTTCCTGTGAAGTGTAGTAATTGTGGGAGCTTAGATGAAGTTTCCACCGTTTTGTATCCTTTAACGTTTTAAACCAGAACCGCTAAGATAGCTTTACATTTTCACCCATTTGCAGAGCTGGATCTCTTCCATTTGAAGGCTCCACATCATTCAGAGGTGTATCAAAGCTGCCAGTCCAACATTAGGGTTTGTGTCCAGGTCCGGCTTGTTACCTCCGGCGCCCCCTGCTGCTGTGATTGCACTGCTGCGGGAAGTCAGTGCTTCTGCCACGGTGCCTCGATGGTTCTCTGTTCTCTCAAGCCTCGTGTCAGTCATGTTGCACTTACACCAGTTTTTTTTTTTATTGTTGTACCATAGCACAGAAACTTCCCTTTCACATTTGATAAGGTTTGTCCTAGGAACTCTGTACAGAGGAATGTGATCCATTCGTTCACTAACTGCATGCAAGTGTCGCTAGTTAAATCGGAATGAGAGACCCCCAGCTCGCTCTCCCCACTCGACACACACACACACACACTCTTCATCACTCATACTTAGTCACCACTACAATGATAACCAAGAACCAAGAATAACACTGGTTTATTTCATTGAGGCATTCACTCCTTTTATGAATTTGCTGCTTTCATCCTTGCGGCTTCTAGCGGGATGATCAGCGACTTTCGTTTCCATGACAGATCTCAGAACTTCCTGGTTCATACCCTGTATTCCTCTGCCGCTCCCTGCTGCGGTCCCTATTAGAAGCACATCATACACCTAGCATAATACATTTATTTAGCCTTACTCCATCCCAAGAGTGCATACAGGGGCGGGTCCACAGGGGCACTTACCCCCGCTGAAAGCTGATTGGCCCCCAGAGTACCCCCTTCACTGTCACTCGCCAATTCAGAATATATCATTGGTTAATGATAAGGTTGCTCCTTCTGTAAGAATTATGGATAACACCTAGTCTATGTCAGGAGGGTCACTATGGCAGGGTTTGTAAACTACCATTTCAGCCATTTCAATTGAAAGGACCTGGATTTCACTTAAGCACTGAGTTCTTGCTTTGTGCTGATTGGTCAGTCTCCTACAATCATGCATGTGTCACGGAAGTTAATGTGAAACAACTGGATGAATCTTTCAATCAAGGAAACAAACCAGTAAAAGTACAAGATGAATCAAACAATTTAGCCAAGCACAGGAGCCTTTCAGTTTTACAGTAGTTTGTGAAACCTAAAGTAGCTCATAGTGTCCCTCCTAACATGGACTAGGTGGTCACCCTACCCACACCTAGAAAAAAATCCTAGAATTGTCTCTGCTCCCTCCAGTTAAACAGGCATGTGAACGAAATGCGAAGTTACCTGACTGGCCTAACCTTGACAGCCGTCCCGGCCTGGTTTCCAGCAGAGACGTGTTTGTCTCCGGCGAGGCCAGAAGCTGGCACCCTCCCCCCTCCCTTACTTTGTGCCATCAGTCCAGATCATGGGAGCGGGTGTGACATGGCATTTGGCCAGCTCACCGACAAGCGTAACGAGAGCCTAACAACATTCATATCCTTTAAAAACCAAGTGGCATAATGGCATAGCCAAAAATTGAAATGCATGGATTTTGACGAGCGGGATAATTGAAAGGGATGCACGTGATAAAAATTCACTCTCATCTCATTCCTATCTCATTTTCCTGCTGCTTCTTCTGTTGAGGATAGAGGTGTGCCAAGCAGGTCAGATCAGAGCTATAATTCCTGCAGCATGTCCTGGGGCTTCCTCAGAACACTCCTCTTGGGATCTGTCCAGGAGATACCCTTACGAGATGCCTGATCCAGATCTTCGCCATCTGAATGACCAACAGCGCTACCTCACGGTCCCTCCATATCTCCAGACTCCTCACCAAGTCACAGAAAGTGAGTCCAGCAACCCTGCAAAGAAACCTCAGTTTGGTCACTTGTACTGGTGACCTTGTTCTTTCATTGGAGATAGAGATGTAGGTCGAGCGGTAAACCATAAGTCACATCTCACCACTTAACCCCTGTTTCACCATCACTAATCTCCCAAGTGCCCACAAAACTGTACTCAGCAAAGCGCCGCCCGCCCGCCAGTCTCACATTCCCTCTTTCCATCGCTCACGGACAAGACTCCGAAGTACTTAAGCTCCATTGCTAAGGGTAGACTCTCCCCTTTCACCTGAAAAGAACAATCCACTCTACTCCAAGTGAGCACCATGACCTCGGATTTCTAGGTGATTTTCATCTCCGCCACTCATCTTCACAGTTGGCATCGGATTGTTCAAGCGCGCACAGGAGGTCCTGGTCGGACGAGGCCAAAAGCTTGACACCATCAGCAAATAGCAGGGGTGTAACTTCTAGCCCCTCCTACCAGACGCCCAGCCAGCCACGACTGTGCCTTGATATCTCGTCCATGAAAATCAGAAAACAGGAGAGGAGATAACAAGGATTCTTGCCGGAGGCTGAAATTCGCTCAAAACAGCTTTGATTTTGCGCCTCTGATGTGGGCACGTCCCTCACTGCACTCATACTGGGGCTGAATACGGTGCTGTTCCCGGTACCTCATGCTATTGCAACCCCTCCCGCAGTCACATCTACAAAGCACATGTACACTATGTTAGCATGTTCCCACAAGCCCCCAGCCAGCTGCATGAAGGATAAGAGCTGGCTGCAATCGGCATTGTTACTCCTACAATCCTCGGTTTGATCAGCGGGTGGAGTCTCCTCTCCAGTACCGTGGCGTCGGCTTTGCCAGAAATGTGCGATCCTCTATACCACTGGGAGATGGTTCTTCTCAGTCACACAGATCCAGGTATCTCCATCACTCCCCACGTCAACAGTGATGCCTCCCAGTCAGACCAGAGTGTCTCTCCATATCTCCAGACTCCTCACCACGTCACAGAGAGACAGTCCAGCAACCCTGCAGAGAAGCCTCCCAGCCACTCTCTCATATATATTTATGTGTATAAACGTTGGGTTTTAATTCAAGTACAAATTATGGATCATGC
This sequence comes from Paramormyrops kingsleyae, assembly GCF_048594095.1. NCBI lineage: Eukaryota > Metazoa > Chordata > Actinopteri > Osteoglossiformes > Mormyridae > Paramormyrops > Paramormyrops kingsleyae. Next base: position 15,147,021 of record NC_132798.1, read on the forward strand.
AAGAATCAGTGTGTCTTAAAAAATCTCAGCAAATCTGGTGTTTTATTAAACTTTTTGTGTAGGTTGAGTACTCCAAACTGGCTTTTGGTCCTTATGCACCAACAGTCAGAGTTTTTGTCTCTGTGCTTGGCAGTCACGTAGAGTTGAACCTTTTGTCTGCAGGTGAAAAACTCTGCAGAGCCTTCAGCCTGGGATTTGTGAGCATCTCCTGAGGTCTTTCGCCACAGGGAACTCTGGAGTCGGAGATTTCACCTTTAATCAAGAGGTCTGGCTTCAGAGCCCACACTGTGTGTGGAGGTTAGACTAGCTGATACCTTTCTGTCTCCCTTGCTAGTTCAGTCTCCTCCTCTGCCAGGACAGAAAAATAGCTCTTTTGTTTTTTGCTAAACTGCCCAAAATGATAGGATAATACATGTGGCATTCCTTAAATGGTTGTCCAATCAATAAACACACCCAGTCAAGACCAAATGGTCTAGTATTTGACATTTGCCACCCACGTCTTTAGACTGTCTTTCACATTATTTGGTGGATGTTGGTTGGCCTTGAATTTTGCCAAGTGGCACTGATTTTTGGAGAGCATTAATTATATTAATCAAACCCCAGATTTGCTGAGATCTTTTAAGACACGATGATTTTTGCATGATCCATAATCTGTACTTGAAGTAAAACCCAATCTTTTATATATTTTATATATATAAATATATAAAGAGAGAGTGGGGGGAGAGAGAGAACATTTTCTAAATGTTATATATTATCTACAAACCAAAAAGAGTGGTCATACTGACTATACTCGTGTTTGTTAATAGGAAGACTTGATTGGGAATGAATACTGACGTTAATCTCTCTTACCTTCCCACAATGCCCTGGGCTTCTCTGCACACCTCATTTGGCAGCACCATGGCGCCCTGTGATGTAATGGCTCACCGTCTTGTGCCAGTGCAGCTCGTGGTGGCACTGAGGCTGGGCAGCTTGACGATGTGTCCGGGTTGAATTTCACCAACACTCATTCTCAGTCCTCCTGTTGTCAGCGTTTACTGGCTATTCTCCTAGCATTTCAACAAAAAAAGGTTCATTTTTATCAGATGTTAAACAGGCTTCCTGTGCAGGTGGGAGTTTGAAATCGGGAAAAACTGCACTCCCCCCTTAGGGGTCCCCCCACCTATGTTGAACACCCCTGGGTTCTCAAAGGGCCATGGGAGACATTAATTACATCGGCGGCTGGATCACATTACACTTTCAGCTATTTATATACATTTTGCATGCATCTACTGTAGCTATTTCTGCACAGCTGTTGGGCATGTTGTTCTTTTGTTCTACAACTGTTACCCTTCCTGGGACTAGAACTTTTGGTCCAAAGGCTTGGCGACCCTCACATTGTTGACGTCTGGTTTTGTGAATTGTGCATCCTTATTTAGCAGATACTCTGATCTAAAGGGACGTACTATTGAGTAGGCAGGGTCAGACAGTCCCTGGATCTGTTGGGGGTTAAAAACCTTGCTCAGGGGTCAAAACGGTAAAAATGCTTTGTCGACAATAGGATTTGAACCAATGACCTTCCTATCATAAGCACAGTGTGCTAACTTGCTGACACACCATTCATCAGCAGAGTCTCTGCCCCTCCAGATATTGTAAGATTCACACACACGCCACACCTCCTCTACTCCCCCTAGTGCCTGGACATTCACTTGGATACATGCCCTGCAAGTCGGACCATCAATGGACTTCCAATATACGTCAGAAGCTCCCGTAGAAAAGAGCTGATGGATTCTAACCCAGAGATCAGGAGGGCAGAGTTATTTACTGTCATCTGAGATGATCTCCACTGGAGGGGGAGGGTGACCCTCACGGTATAAGGTTTCACGACGACACCGTATTCTGCGAGTGATTCGATTTTAACTCTGATCCTCGGTCTAGATGCTATGCAAATCACTGTCGGGGAAATTGCATAATAATGTCATCAATGACATGCGGTGATATTTGGTGAGACTGGATTTGATTATGAATCATTACTGTGCTGGGTTTCTTCTCCACGGCGCTAATGGAGGGAAGGAAAGGCGCCGTATAGCGCATTAGAGTTTGTGGACTCCGCGCGGCCAAATTGGTTTGCCGACACTATTGTTTAGCGGAGGTTTTAATAATCGGCTGTACATCATAATTCATGGCATTTCGCAGTGAGTCGAGTCCTCGCAAGAAATGCTATGCGTGACATTTATAGTGGCGTCGGCTTGCCCCATCCAGTGGTATTGGGGTGACGGGTGTGTGGTGTTATGGGAAGACTGGGGAGGGAACTTGCCGAGTGTAAATCCCTCAGCCCAGTGGATTCAGCACTGGGCGTTTTTTAATTTCGATAATGAAAAAATGGCGAATGCGTCCATATAGCACGAGCGGAAATCGCAGCCATCGCTACATCTCTATCTGCGGGACGACTTTAAGACCTGACACGCCATTTTGTCAGAATGAATAAGCTGTCTTGCTAGAGATGAATCTATTGATTAAATGTCGAGGGCTTTGAGTGATCAAGGCTTGTGATTGTTGGCTATTTTTACCAGCTGACTGTCCTGGTATTGGTGTGGGCGGGTGGCTGCCCAGGGAGGTCAGATGGTGGTGATGCATCTGGAGTGGCCAGAAGGAATGTACATTAGCTTTATATGACTGGGAGTCATCACAAGGGGGCGCTAGCGTTTCTGTGCTTCCTTCAGGCAGGGAAGCCTTGAGGAGACATTGCTGTAGGTTATGACCTGGCAGGACCTTTCCTGCAAATTCTATGGTCTCCAGCCACCCCCTCTCCGTGGTGCTTACATTGCTCCCAGCCCGTCAGCCCCGTAGGACTCACTGCAGCCATTTAACCCATCTTTGCCTTTATGAAATGAAGCCTTATTTGCCATTTGCTCAAATGTCCCGTCTCGCTCTCCTTTTTAAAGACATACACACACATATATAGGTGAGAGCAAAGTTGGCCACGGAGGATTTTTCCAGGGGTTAAGTACCTTGCTCAAGGGCCCATGGTGACCTTCTGATTGCAAACACAGAGCCATGACCCTCCAAGCCACACACCGACCCCTGTTAGAGTAACTTTAAAACAAAAGATGAGCCTGAAGGCCTGTCATTGCAGTAGGATGGAACAGGAATCTTTATTGGTGCACAGGCAGGTTGGAGGGATTTGTGTTTGGTCTGATTCTGCTACACATACACAAGAGACACAGACAAGACAGTGTCACGCATTCAGCAAGCAATACATACGTGACATTTGGAAGTTAGTAAACATGGATTTTTAGGTTGGGGCGCGGTGGTTTGAAGAGTTGCAGTGTGGCCACAATCCAAATTGCAGCTCTCGCTCTGTGCGTATGAAGTTCGCAAGTTCCCCCTGTATCATGTGCGATAGCAACGAGCTCAGACTTTCTCACAGAGCCTAGGGGCATGCAGACAGGCTAATTGGCATCTCTGGGTTCCCCGTACCGTGTGTGCGTGTGTGTGTGTGCCCGCCCTGTGACGGACTGGTAAATCCCATCCCTTAGCCCTATGCGGCCGTTTCAGCAGATGGTCATGGACATATATGCATAAATATGAATTTACATATGCACGATGGGCATTGGCAGATAAATAAATGAGTGTGTGGGAGAGCTGAGCAGACAGAAACGTGAATAAGTGGGAATCACTGGGTAAGACTGCATGCCACTGAGTGTCGGGACCACGCATGTTTATCAAGCTTCTGTGCTAAGGTGCCATAACACTTGGCATCCTGTTCGGCGTGATAAGCCCTCTGTTCGCCATTTTCCCGTACAGATGTCCATCCCTTTGTTTTTGCGTTTGATGTGCTACCTCTATGTGGGGAAGGATTCCCTTTCCTTAAAAAAGGATGACATTCCTTACAGCTGCTTTGAGCTGCCATTCGTAGCCGCATTCAGTCGTGTGCTGTGAGCTGATAATGAGGTAGAGCTCAACATTTCCTGCACATTTCTGTGTTTTTATGTGCGATATTTAATGAGCGTCAGTCAGTCAATCAGATAAAGTTTTATTTGTCACACACAGTTATATGCCTTACGATGTGTGGTGAAGCTCTTGGTTGCAAAGAGACAAAAGAATGCATAATGCACAACAGTATTTACATTCAGTATGTAAACTGTAGGTGTTGCATGTTGAGTAGACTGCAGTGGAACATGCATCGGTCCCGGAGCCCGTCCTCGTTAACTTCCTCAGCCTCCCTTTGCTGGCGTGCATCCTCATCCTCATCCTCATCGGCCTCCTGTGACTGAACGTTTGCTTGTTTTGCAGCTCGCCACCTGGGACCCGGTGCACGGCCTAAACGGCACGCTGACAGACCGGAAGCTGGAAAACAACATGAGAGGCATCGTGCTGCGAGTGGTGACCGTGTTGGTGAGCCCCTGCCGCTACTCGCCCCCCCCCCCCCCCATGACGCCCTGCCGCTCCCACACTCCCTGCACTCCCCCCATTCCCAAACGCCGCTTCCGGAAGATCAAATGAGTGCCAGTGAGCCGCGCTGTATCGAGGGCTGAGTACTGTTATCTGGCCCCCAGCTACGGGTTCAGCGAGTCCCTGAAGAGCGTTAAAAGATTCAGGGCTTTAAATTCTTCATATCCCAGCTTTGAAGCGAGTCGGGGGTGAAAGATGACGTCCCCACTCTTCCTTTACGTCTCTGTTTTCTTATCGTTTTGTCGTAGTAATTGGAGGCCGTGCGGCTACAAGCTACTGATAGTAGCAGGACGCTTCCCCTTTTGGGGCAGGTTGGGGCGGGGGCGAGGTGGGGGGGGTGGTTGGAGGTGAGGTCTTCTTCTGCGGTCAGGTGACCTGTGGTGTGATATACTTGTGTGTTAAGTTGAGAGAGTATGCAGAGTACAGGGTGTGTGTGTGTGTGTCCTGTAAATACTGTATGATTTAATAGGTATGGTGTGTTTGTGTATTCAAATAATGTGTGTGTGTTCTTTACATATTTTGTTTTAATGTGTACAGTGTGCTGTTTACAGTGTCTGTTCTGCTTATAGTGTCTGTGTTCTCTGTGCCACTTACAGTGTCTGTGCTGTTTACAGTGTGTGTGCTGCTTACCAGTGTCTATGTGCTCTCTGCTGTTTACATCCTCTGTGCTGCTTACAGTGTCTGTGCTTCTTGTGTCTGTATTCTCTGTGCCATTTACAGTATCTGTGTGGGAGTGCGGAACACATTGGTGCTGGATACGGCTAAATGGTGAAACGCTGTTAGTATCTGTCAGCACTATGCAGCCTGAGCCTGCACAGAGTGCCGTGGACTCACAGTCTGCGTGCTCACCAACGTATGTGGGCTCACACCCAGCTCGGAAACAGGTGGCAGCCACGGCTGAAACGAAGCCTGCCAGGGTGGGTTTGCACAGACCCCACTGGATCACATCGACACTGGCGGCATCGACGAGGGCGTGGCCTATCCATGCGTTGGGGGCGGCTGTTGGCATGTCGGTGCCCAGAGGACTGATGCATTGTGGTGTCGGGGCCCAAAGGATGGGCTGACGCGCATGTCCCCTCTCCCGCTAATGGCTTATTGAACGGCAGGGGCCGCGGAGGATTAGAAAAGCCTGGAATTCGATGCAGAACACGGCGCGGGGTCGATAGCGGACCTCCAGCCGCCCGCCGGGCTCCACTGGCCCCATCCCGGCATGAATTTCAGATCTGTCTGACAAACACTTCAGTCCTCGGTGAGCATTTGCTGGGAAACACAGAAACAAAAGATATGAGGGGGGGGGTGTCTTTTGTGGCTTGCTGACACTGAGCCGGGAGCTCCGAGCTGATTTTGGACGCTGCGGCAGAAGACCGCGGTGGACCAGAGGCTCTGGGAGGTTCCGTCGGCATGATTCACCCCAGAGCAGATGCTGTCAGCCGTGAGTTAAAGCCCTTGGATTGTGCCGGCATTGACCAGAACGGCCAACGTAACATAAAACTCCCGCTGTCTCTCTCTCTCTCTCTCTCCTCCCTTCTTCTTTCTCCCCCAATCCTTCCATCTCTCGCCTTAGCTCTCTTCTGTTTTATCTGCCTGACATGAGCCAAAGTTTCCAAAGCTGCTGGGGATTTGGGAGAGATTCCTGGAAGTGCATGCTGTGACAACAAAATGAATTATTTACAGTAATGTAAAAAAAAATAAAAATAATAATAATTCACACGAGTCCTCCACAGTACAATGTAAAACAATTTGATCTTTTCTTTTTCCAAGATGTTCGTTGGGATTTATTTCCTTAAAGAATGTGGCTCTAATTTTCTCGCAGTATGGGAGAGAATATCACCGCTTCTTGCTATTTATCTGTTACTGTAGGTTTTATAAGTTTGACCCATTTGCTACAGCTGCTAATTTGATTTTTAAATGCAGATGTGGGAGTTTAGCTTCCTGTGCTAACGCCTTGATGCCTCCTTGGCTTTGCTGTTGCTTCTGCAAGGCCTGGCCCACCTCATTTCATGCCAGCTATTTTATTTTTATTTTTTACCCACCGCCTCCATCCTCTTCATCCCTCGTTTCTCTGCGCAGTAATGTCAGGATCGGAATCCGGCTTCATGGCCTGCACAGCCGGCTGCTGCGTCTGAAGCCAACGCTGCGTTTTACCGCGGTCCCGCCCGGGGCTCGTTAGCACAAATCCCATAACATTGAAGTGTTTTGTCGGCCATCAGCGCAGCTTATAAATGGTACAAATGTGGCATGTACACAAAGGCAAACGCTTTGAACGTAATGAGGGAGCGTGGGAGAGAGGGAGATGAGGGGAGAGGTGCAGACGAGAGCCTGGGATAATCAGACCAGAATATCCTCCGCTTGTGTGACATGGGCGCTGTTTGGTAACAGAAATGACAACCTGACGAGCACTCCTTCTGCAAATGGACGGCATTGTGTCTGGTGGGATCGGGGTTACTTCCTGTTGATTGGCTCTTGCCAGATTCCCGTCAGGTCAGCGATCACAAGGTACATGGCGACCCATGTCGGAGGCCATCCTCCAGATCAGAGGAACCAATCGCGGCTTGGGAAGAGGCTGCAAAGGTCCAGGAGGATTATGGGCTTCGAGATGTGAGAAGGAGACATGGCAGCTGAGTTTGGTCATTCTCAGTGGGCTGGCATCAGGTTTTGGGGGGGGAGGGGTTTTAGATCCTTTGCTAAAACGTAATGTTGCTCCAGTGAGACATCTACAAAAATGGTAATGAAGTGAGTTTACATAACAATTAAAAGCACATGCTAAACAACCAAAAAATATTAATGCCCCTATATATTTCAGATATACACTGCCTTTCTGCATCCAGTGCTTGCTATTAACATTATCGTCTAGACTGTTTTGAGGTGTGATTATATGTGATAGCTAACAATGTGACTAGTTGATGTTGTTAGTGAGCAAATATTTACTTGTCAGTACCTTGGAATTAAGACACATAAACTAAAAAAAAACTTGTTACTTTAATTGTTTATCATTTACATCTTAACGGTATGTGTTTGTATACCTCAGTGTGTTTCTATAGACCTGTGGGGTATGTTTGTATACCTCAGTGTGTTTCTATAGACCTGTGGGGTATGTTTGTATACCTCAGTGTGTTTCTATAGACCTGTGGGGTATGTTTGTATACCTCAGTGTGTTTCTATAGACCTGTGGGGTATGTTTGTATACCTCAGTGTGTTTCTATAGACCTGTGGGGTATGTTTGTATACCTCAGTGTGTTTCTATAGACCTGTGGGGTATGTTTGTATACCTCAGTGTGTTTCTATAGACCTGTGGGGTATGTTTGTATACCTCAGTGTGTTTCTATAGACCTGTGGGGTATGTTTGTATACCTCAGTGTGTTTCTATAGACCTGTGGGGTATGTTTGTATACCTCAGTGTGTTTCTATAGACCTGTGGGGTATGTTTGTATACCTCAGTGTGTTTCTATAGACCTGTGGGGTATGTTTGTATACCTCAGTGTGTTTCTATAGACCTGTGGGGTATGTTTGTAGACTTCTGTGTGTCTGTAGACTTTAGTGCGGTGATGCACTGATAACAAAATTTCTGGCCGATACTGACAGCTGGTTCTTTCAAAAACTGACGCCGATGTCGACTGTTTGGGAGGTTCTGTTTAAATTAGTTTAAAGGGACACTCCACCCAAACAAATTAAATATAATTACATTCCAAAAGTATTTATTTTTGGTAAGAAAATACCACCTCTGGTATATTACTATAGTCCCAGAGTGCTATATTTCATAACTGTATACATCTTATATATTTATAACATTTATAACAGAGAAGGGCTGATCATCAAGTGTGACAAACTCTGAAATTTTCCGAGTAATATCTTTTCATTTCACACTGTCTGCACGGAATTTTGTTTAGCTATCAAATGCTTGCGTTACTGATGGACTAACGTTATTCTGCAATACTGCAGACTTCTTTATTGGAATGGATTCATTTTTCAGAAACTCTTCATACTCTACACTGTCTTACCTTAATGTGAACAATCAAATTTTTGTATTGAAATTATAAATATTCGTAGATCCTCCTCATGAAATTGTAGCAAAACAATGTTTGCAAAATGGATTTCTAACATTGTTTTTGGCTCATGTTAAAATAATTCCACACAGCAGACATTTTTCTAGCTGTTTAGTGCACGGGTTTGCAAAGCAGTATGGGTCACCATTTTAAATCAAATTATCAGCGTTGAATTTCGACTCATTTTTAACCATCAGACGATGGCCGACTGTTGCTGTATCGGCAGATACTGATAGTTGGCCGATACAATCGGTGCATCTATACTTTAGTGTGTTTCTACAGACACATAGTATGTACTTGTTGACTTTTGTGTGTTTCTGTAGACCTGCCATGTGCTTGTACACGTCAGTGTGTTTTTATAGCTGTGGTCTGTGGTATGTGTCTGTAGACTTTTGTGTGTTTCTGTAGACCTGCCATGTGCTTGTACACGTCAGTGTGTTTTTATAGCTGTGGTCTGTGGTATGTGTCTGTAGATTTTTTTGTGTTTCTGTAGACCTGCCGTGTGCTTGTAGACTTCAGTGTGGTTTTATAGCCGTGGTCTGTGGTATGTGTCTGTAGACTATTGTGTGTTTCTGTAGACCTGCCGTGTGCTTGTAGACTTCAGTGTGTTTTTTTAGTTGTGATCTGTGGTATGTGTCAGTAGATTTTTTTGTGTTTCTGTAGACCTGCCGTGTGCTTGTAGACTTCAGTGTGGTTTTTTAGCTGTGGTATGTGTCTGTAGACTTTTGTGTGTTTCTGTAGACCTGCCGTGTGCTTGTAGACTTCAGTGTGGTTTTATAGCTGTGGTCTGTGGTATGTGTCTGTAGACTTTTTTGTGTTTCTGTAGACCTGCCGTGTGCTTGTAGACTTCAGTGTGGTTTTATAGCTGTGGTCTGTGGTATGTGTTTGTAGACTTTTGTGTGTTTCCGTAGACCCATGGGGCATGTTCGTAGACTTTTGTGTGTTTCTATAGGCCTGCGTTGTGTGTTTTTAGACTTTAGTATGTTTCTGTAGACCTGTGGGGTGTGTGTGTAGACCTTAGTGTATTTACAGAGATCTGCTGTTTTATAGACTCGTGTGTATTTCAGGAGATCTTCCGTAGGTATTTTTAGACTTTGGTGTACTTCTATAGATCTGCACTGTGTGTTTATAGACATTTGTTTACTGTAGCTCCTGTGGAGTTTTCACCTCATTCAACCTCTTTCACATTCTTACATCACTTCTTAAACACAAAAGCTCCCTTCCTCTCTCAGTCTCTCTCTTTCTCACACACTCGCTCCCAAATGGACACTCGGATACTCATGCCCGCTGTTGCCCATTAAGAATGGCAGTAGCGATTACACCACAACAGCCTAAGTTTTGTGATTCTGCATTGAATATCCCTGTAATTGCCTGTAGGAATATGGAGAGTCATCTGAAGTTGACATGTACCCAGCATGGAGCAGAAGCTGCTCGGATGCCAGTGTCACCTTAACAGGCTGAATGGAAGTAACACACTGAAAAAACAGGGCGGCTGTCACTGTGTACCGCATTCCTTCTGTGGCTTTTGTGTGCGTGTGTGTGTGTACGTATGTGTGTGTTTGTAATTATTACATTGTGGGGACAAGATTTCCCTACAATGTTATAAAACCTGTAATTCTTTTTACCTTGTAGGGACAGATTTAGTCAAAATCTGAGACAAAAGTCTTGTATTTTGTTTGGTTACTTATGGATAAGGTTAGGGCTGGGTAGGGGTTATGGTTGTCATTGTTGGGATTAGAGTTTTGCCCCAAGAAATGAACGAAAGGTCCCCATTTAGGTAGGTATGCCAACATACGTGTTTGTGTGTATGTGCATACAGTATGAGCGGTCCCCATAAGGATATGTATACCCTACATGTGCGTACGAGTGTGTGTTTGTGCATATGTGTGTGTGTGTGTGTGCAGATGCGCATGCTGTTCTTGTGCTTGTGTGTCTTTCCTCTTTCAGAATATTTTAACCTCAGGGGCGGCAGGTAACATCAGGCGCTGCAGTTTCACCCTTGGGTAAATGTAAATTGCTCCAGTGAAATATCCAGGAAAATAACATGCTTTGGATGAAAACATCAGTTAAACAACATAATAGCTGAAGTCACCTGTATTAGGCTTGGGGATTGATAAACAGCGGAGTAAGGAGAACGCAGTGGGCGTACTGGACGACTCAAACTGGTCTGGTCAATGTTTTGTAGCTGTGGGACCAGCTGACCTTCTTAGGTTCTGTTTGATGCCTACACCAGCAGTGGGGGGCTGGTGTCCTCGGTGTTTATGTCAGATTTCCCTCCCCTCCGGAATGGCCCGCGATCCGGGACTCATGGATCTGCACTCGAGCTTACGATGGGCTGGATCGCCTTGCAGTGGCAGAAAAACCTATGGCTTTTTTTTTAATGATGAAAAGCGAACAGATTGTGTAGAGAGCAGCACGCGTTGACACCTTGGAACCGTGCAGTGAAAAAGCACTTTACTGTCCCCAGAAAGCGGTCGGGGTGACATTTTGGGTGCATATGGCTGGCAGGAGCATTTGCATTTGTTCTGTGACGCTGTGTCCGGCATCATGGTTGTCTCCCTGGAGGTCCTTCACTAATGATGTTACCCAATCATGAAACAGTCTGGCAGGACTACTGTGCTTTTTCAATCAAAGCCCTGTCCTGCTTTGACTTCAGTTGCAATAAAATGATTCCCAGAAAACCTAATTTCCTCCTAAAAATTACACCCCAATGTCTTGCTGCCGTATTTTTATTTTTTTTTCGTTACTACACAGGTAGCACCTAATTGAGGTCTTAAATGAAAGGTCATTACTTTTCGCTAACAAGCTCGCCCCCGGCTTGGTACCCGATTCACAGTGTGAGGGCTGCATGGCAGGCACTAGCTCTCACCGCCAAAGTTTGTCAGGCAAAGCCAACTGAAAATGGACGCCCCTCTCCGTGTGAGGGTCACTGGCTGTGTGAGAACGCTTCGCAGTGAGGGTCACTGGTTGTACAACAGCATCTCACATTTTGGGTCAGTGACTGTATGAGAGTGCCACTCAGTGGGGGTCACTGGCTGTACGAGCGCTCCTCGCAGTGGGGGTCAGTGGCTGTGTGAGAGCGCCTCGCAGTGGGGGTCAGTGGCTGTGTGAGAGCGCCTCGCAGTGGGGGGTCACTGACTGTACGAGCGCTCCTCGCAGTGAGGGTCACTGGTTGTACAACAGCATCTCACATTTTGGGTCAGTGACTGTATGAGAGTGCCACTCAGTGGGGGTCACTGGCTGTACGAGCGCTCCTCGCAGTGGGGGTCACTGGCTGTACGAGCGCGCCTCGCAGTGGGGGTCACTGGCTGTACGAGCGCTCCTCGCAGTGGGGGTCAGTGGCTGTGTGAGAGCGCCTCGCAGTGGGGGGTCACTGACTGTGCAAGAGCGCCTCACAATGGGGGGCACTGGCTGTATGAGAGCACCTAGCAGTGGGGGTCACTGGCTGTATGAGTTGGTTACACTCAGGCCCATTGTGAGAGTCTTCTTAACTACTCAGCTGTACATTTATGTTGTCCAAAATAAAACAAGGACTTCCACAGACCACATGACCACATATGCTCCCTGTGTGTGAGAGAGGCCTCCTTACCGTTCTGCCCTCCAGCTGTAATGGGATGTAACTAATGAACACACTCTGTTTCTGCAGGAGGAACCCTTCGTGATGGTGTCAGAGAACGTGCTGGGACAGCCCAAGAAGTACCAAGGCTTCTCCATTGATGTGCTGGATGCCCTCTCCAATTACCTAGGCTTCAAGTACGAGATCTACGTGGCCCCTGACCATAAATACGGGAGTCTGCAGGCAGACGGGGTCTGGAATGGCCTCATTGGAGAGCTGGTGTTCAAGGTGGGTGAAGGCTTCCTCCCAGATGCATACAGGGGCACACAGGTCTCCGGGCATGGGGGTTACACCGGAGGCATCTCCTTGCAGTGCCCTCTGCAGGTCGGAGGTCAGCACAGCACATCTGGGATTAATATCCAACAACCATTGATATTATTTCTGTAATTCTTAAAGATGCACGGAGACAGTGCAGATCCACCCTTGAAGCTGCTTGTTATCCTTGCTTTCATTTGGCGGGGGGTTAAAACAGTCCGTGTAGCTCTCATTTTTCCCAAACTTTATTTATTAATTGTTCCCCGTGCAGAGCCCCCCTCCTGAAATCACAGTTAGTAAACCCCCACCCCCCCCAGAAAAGGCACTTTTCTCTAAATCGTGCCTAATTGTGTGGCTGCTCAGATTTCTTCACCTTTTTTGAGCTGTTTGGAGTGATTTAGAGCAGAAGGGCCCAGGTCACGTGGTTCCCAGGGTGGGGGGGGGGCATTTTGTTGCGGGTTCCCTTCCCCATCAGTGGTTGTGTCGGAATGAGGCATAGTGCAGGTAGGTACACGCCCGCACGCACACGCACATACACACCCGCACGCATGTGTAGGGTAAACATATCCTTATGGGGACCGCTCTTTCATTTCAATGGGAAAAATGCTAACGCTAACTATGACAACCTTAACCCCCACCCTGCCCTAACCATAACCATACGCCTTCACTCGCCCCAGAGAGGGCGCTGTTGCGGCTCAGAAGCTCTGAGTTATACATGCTGAGCCAAAATTCTGCTACGCACAGTCCCCATGCCCCCCCACACATATTCCCCCACCCCTTTAATTAATACCTGTCTGCTTCACATATAGTATCTAATTGCTAATCTGCTCTTATAGGAATAGGGCTGTTACACAGGCCCTTAATTAATAAGGGGATTATCTCCGGGCAGGTTAACAATGCAGCCCGTGTCCAGAACACAAGCTCCGCGGGGCACAAAGACCCCATGAGTCACAGGGCCACACTGGAGTCCCCCCCCCCACCTGCCTGTCACCAGAGAGCATTCTGGGAAGCCTCTGTCCTCGCGTGGAACTCCCGTGACGCATCAGCGGCCGTTTCTGCCCATTTAAGCATTTTGTTTCTGTAGCAGACCGTGAAATTAGCTGACTTAGTGGAGCGTGGCCCTGTCGTGAGTGTGTGGGTGGTCGTGTGTGCCTGTCTGCCGGGGTGGGGAGGGACAAGCTCTTCCTGGTGCTTCCTAACAAAAATCAGTTTGCTGGAAAGAGGTTGCAGCCATTTTTAATGAGGCAATTGTGTCTCTGGAGCCAGACCTCACCTAGCCCGTGATGTCCACACAGATAATCCCTCATAGCAAAGGCCCTGGTGATTTAGCAAAGCATGGGGGGGGGGGCTCACGGACACACGGACACACAGGCTAACCCACAGATGAAGAAAACCACACCTGTTATACAACTGTGGCTCAGATGGACCCAAGGGGGATCTTAAAGATAAATTGGGCCGAGCAGAAGCTGCTCCGTACCGTAGGCTGTGTGTGTGTGTCTGTGTGTCTGTGTGTGTGTGCACACGCACGTGCATTTGTGCCATGTGTGAAAATACAGTGGCCCGTTCGAAGTGACCACAGACTATAGTTGTTTTTGGCGGCCTGTCTTAATTTTAGTTTTAGTCTAGTCTTTGCGTCAAGCTGTCACTTTAGTTATTATTAGTCTTAGTCACTTCCATACTTATTTTAGTCTAGTCAAGTTTCAGTCGACTAAAAGTCTGAGCATTTTAGTCATATTTTAGTCAGAATTATCCATGACTATTTTAGTCTAGTTTTAGTTGACAAAAACTGATGACATTTTAGTCTAGTTTTAGTCAATGAAAATTCATTATGGTACAAGTACCTAGTACAATAGACAAAAACAAAATTTTCTTTTAGTCAAAAGCATTTCACAATTTAAACAAGGTTATCTTATTATTATATTATTGTTACCTTATAGACTCAAGAATACTCTACATTCACGCTCTGATTTGAATTTGTAACATTAATTTTGCCAACCAAACATGTTTGAATTAAATAAAATAAATAAATAAAATAATGTCCATCTTCTTGCTTCACTGAGGCTGTTTCTGGAATCTAGCACAGGAATAGATACAATGTCAGGATAGATGCAGCCTCTAGAAAATCTAACTGTTGTAAATATTAAGTAGCATAAATCCTTGATATTAGGCCTATTTTGCCCTCAATGACTGAAGCTATTGTTGTAATTGAAAGTTTAGATCGCCAGGATTCAAGACAAATGAGCTGTCGTTCTCAGTTTGCTGCTTAGCTTTAGCTTGCTAAGATGCCTACATAGCTTCAAAGTCTTCCCTTTACCCACGTATTCTTATCAAACATCTTATCAGAAAGGATGTTTTGTACAGATCGTCAAGTGTCCATGCTTATGAAATATAATTTTCTCCAAAACGTCTAAAGCTAGCAGGCTAACATCTATTGCTAACGATATGTTAAGCACAGTTGGCATGAGCTTTCTAAAATAAAAAGTAACGTTACGTTAATGTCTTTACTTACCTCAATGTCATTGTGGAATGCCTTGAGATGTCTTTTAAGGTTTGTGGTGTTTTTTCCCGATATTTTGTGGCCGCATTTCTCCCCATTTTTTTCAACCAGACATTCTGTTTTCTTTTCCACTTCACTGTACAGAAATTGTGTCTAAAGGTCGCTTCTTCTTTTTCTCCCAGCCATCTGCTAACCCACCACTGAAATCTAAAAAATGCCGCGAATATATATTGAGGAAGTGACGCCATCTGTGCGCCCGAATGGAACAGAATGGGAAACAGAAATATTGTATAATAATAATAATAATAATAACGCGATTAAACCAGAGGAAATAACGTCTCGTCTCGTTTTCATCAACGAAAATGAAGAGACATTTTAGTATAGTTTTTATTTTGTAAACCAAATTTAGTCTCATTTTTATTCGTCAACAATATTGCATGATATATTTCGTTATAGTTATCGTCACATGACCAGCATTTACGTTGCGTCTCGTCTCCGTCACGTCAAAAAGGTTCGTTGACGAATTTTTAACCTTTCACTGATCACTAGAATGTTCTGGGGCCCTGGCAGGGAGGCGGAGCCATAGTCAGGCTCAGGAGATGGCAAGGGGGGCTGCAATTACACCCAGGTTCTGTGAGAGGGAACGCGGCAGCGGACGTGACTCAGCGCTGTCCAGCCAGAGCCCCCCGATCCCCCTGGTGGCTGCTTTGCAAATGAAAGTTTGATTGATTGTCCTTCCCGGCTCCTTGGGGGTAATCCGTTTCCTCAGCGCGCCATTGGGATCACTCCAAGGTCCTGCTCACAGCCGACATTCCATCATATGCCTGCTGAACACATCAGCCAGGAGACGGTGGTGGTGTGGTCAGCTTGACCTTTGACCTTTGAAGCTGTTAACTTCAGCAATGCGTTTAAAGGGGAGTGAAAGCAAAATATGATAATTTTCTGTTTTATTTGTTGTATTTCCTGTATTTGGAATCTATGGGATTACTGACTTGTTTTGTTTTTGCACCTAATGAAACTGGCACTGTTCTGTCTCCCACTGTGTAATCACACTCGGCACAGGGAACATTCCGCTGGCACTGATGGGAAATGTGTCTAGTCCAATTAAAAAAAGACAACATGGTTGTCGGCTGGGCACACAGCCATACATGCAGCCAGGGGCATGTACAGGGGCGGAGCCTCAGGAGCGCTGGCCCAAACTAAAATCTGATTGGCCTCTGGAATGCCCAATCCCCTGTCACTGACTGAGTCAAAACATGTTATTGGCTAAAGATAAGGTTGGCCGCTCTGGCCCCTCGGATGCCGCCCACCTTAAAAAAAATTCTAGAATCACCCATCATGCAATGAGTAAAAGCGTTAATCGGACCTGGATTCTTCTCTGGAGACGCAGAGGAGACTCCAGATGATAGCATTTTTCCAGAGAAAACAATCAGTCAGTTTTTTCTGGATGTCCGGGCACCTCCTGGTGATGAGCAGAATGAGTTTGCTGTGTACGGGTTCTGACCCTCCCCACTCTTGTGTCCCCAGCGGGCAGACGTCGGCCTGTCTGCCCTGACCATCACGCCGGAGCGTGAGAGCGTGGTGGACTTCACCACGCGCTACATGGATTACTCGGTAGGGGTGTTGCTGCGCAAGGCCGAGCGCACGGTGGACATGTTCGCCTGCCTGGCGCCGTTCGACCTCTCGCTGTGGGCCTGCATCGCCGGCACGGTCCTCCTGGTGGGCGTCCTCGTCTACCTGCTCAACTGGCTGAACCCACCACGCCTGCCCATGGGCTCCGTTTCCTCCACCACGCTTTACAACTCCATGTGGTTCGTGTACGGCTCCTTTGTCCAGCAGGGTAAGTTCAGGAGGGCGGGGTCACACATGGGGGGGGGGGTGGTCTGTGAGAAGCAGAAGCGGGTGGAAGATGAACACAAAGACGCAGCCTGAGTTCCAGCTCTCAGGCGCTTCCCGTGTCTCTGAGTAACGGGCTGTCGGGGGGCCGGGGTCTCACGGAGCGAAGCCGTAAGCCGGAGGGTGAACGGCATGCAGGGAGTAGAACAGAACGTGAGCGGGAAGTAAGAGGGAGCACAAGCAGAACATACCAGCAAGTACTAGAAGGACACAGGTCAAAACCAGAGCAGCAAAGTTCAGGTTCAGAAAGCACAAATACAGACCAAGATTTTGTTTCAACCAACCAGTTGAGTACTGTTGTGACTGTGACTCTTTGTACTCAACAAAACCTTGGTCTATCCACCTCTGCTCAGAACACGGGGAATAGGATGTGGCACAGTGGGTTATGATGCTGTGTGTTGGATCCCAGGATCAGTGCAGTGACGTCACCATTAAGGCCTTCAACCCCCAATTGCTCCAGGGACTGGCTGAAAAAAAAAATGTATGTCTCCTTGGATAAAAGCATTTGCTAAATAAATTGTAATTTGTCATTTGTAAAAGGTAAGAAATAGGTCTCCTTTCATAAGTATCCAGAGCCCGCCGCTGTTTTCATACCGAAGCAGAAACTCGATGTTTTTCGATGCGGCACATTTTAATCAGCCCCTGATTAATCAGCAAGGTCGGGCGGGTTCAAAATAAAGTAATTAAGAGCTGAAGGTTTTTAGGAGTAGAAACCTGTGAGTGGTGACAGGCAGGGTGGGGAGGGAAAAGCGATCAATATCCATTATAAAATACATTCAAAATGAAGGAAGTAGAGAGAGGAGGTGAGTAAAAATGTGGAAAGCTGATTTCATGGGGATTCAGACCCTTTGTTGTGGCAAATCTAAATTCAGCTTATATACACAAAAAAGCATGCTAACTAGCCACCAGGGAATACGCAGAGTGGCTTCTGTTTGTGTTGCTGTAGCTTCAGAATGAAGACGTCTGTCTGCGTGAGATTCATTACCGAGGCGGGGAGTTTGGAGTGAAAACGTCGCCATTAAGAGCGAGGAACTTTCTGGGTGTTGACACCAAAAACAGGTCAGCAGATGGGCGACAAGACGTCATAATTTCCGAATTTCCTGGCTCTCCCAGTTCTCGTCAGCGGGCCAGCAAGGTGAACCAAACCTCTGCTTAGACCAAGCCGCTGCACCTCACTGAGGAACTGGGCTGGGATGCGACCACGAGGTTCACAGATGGGTCGGCGATGGATTCAATAATAATATTCATTTCAGAGATAACATGCATCAGTCAATGGGGTCCAGAATCTTTACAGAACTCATTCAGGAAAGAAAGACATGCCTAAAAATAAACTGAACGTAAAAAACCCCATAGATTCCAGAGCAAACACCTGCAGCCCAGTTTCAGCTGAGACCAAACCCAGCATACTGCCTCGTCTCCGCAGTCAAGCATGGCCGCCGAATGGCCTTTCCGCTCCAAAGGCCTGAGACTGCAAGGCTCTCTGAAACCAAAGACAAAAACATCTGAGCTTTAGTTTAGCAAAGAGTGCAAAAAAAAATGAGTGAAAATCCCACCAAATTGGAGCTGAAGGCATGCTGCAGCTCTCTTACGATGAAAGAGCGAATGTCCTTGATGGACTGGGGTGATGTCGCGGTCCTCCATAAGCAGCGTCCGTCGGCAGACATCGGCGACGCCTGGGAGGGAACGTGAGCTCATCTGCATGAGGCCGACACAAAGCGAGCCGTAACCCAAAGCCAAGAAGGCGTGGAGATGAGATGACTCTCCGAGGACCCCGCCAGGCGGGACCGGCCCGCCCCCCCAGCTCCCGTGCTGCCTGCTCATTTAAGCCTTTATGCTTTCGTTTTTGCTGACATTCTATTCTTCTCATAACACTTTCTTCTCTTAGTCTTTGATGTCTTCAGGTTTCGAATAAAGTATTCAGGTTTTTTAAGGGTGATAATTTTGTGATTTTCGAAAACAGGTCAGTAGATAAAGAATTGGAGTATTTCTGCAGAAAGTTCCAGATTGAACTTCATCTGTTTCTCTGGCATTGTGAGGGGTCGTTGTGTGAGAGCGTCTGGGGAGGTTTTTGTCCTTGCGGAGGTGACCTCGATCAGCGTTCGGTCCTGTGGTCTGGACATTAAAGGAGGGGCTCTCAGAATTTGGACACAGGAGTTTTTACTGCTTGTTGACAAAATTGTCTTTTTCTTGCTTTGGATAATTGCTTCAGGGTCACCTGAAAACGCCCCTCCCAAATAGAAATCTGACACCTCAGAAATGGTGCGCATTCTTGCAAAGAAAGAACTGTAAATGATCGGAGTCACAAGAGTTTATGCGAGAAGAGGGGAGTGACTTGGAGAGAAAGAATTAGCCCGGAAAGTGAGGGGGATGCGTGAGAGTTCTTCACCCCTTGACCTTTTCTGCTTGACATTTCACGAGGCTGTCAAAACGTCTTTCAGCCAGACCTTTTTAAACGTACACACATCATGCGCCGGTGATTCAGTGCGTCTGAATTTAGCCAAACGTGTCTTTTTCTCAGTCTATTACAGCTCATAACCATAATGACAGCACACATCCCTGGCTGCAACACGAACCTCATTTTCTTTAAATCCTAATTGTGATTATTAGTACTGCAATTTGTTGGGCAAACACTAACGATTAAAGCTTTACTGCATCACCTAGCTTGTGAATCTTCATGATTTAACCCAGTTTACTGCTCTGGATATTTGTTAAACGACGGGTGGGTTTGTTTCTAATTCACTGGGATTTGAGAGAGCAGCTTTTGGATTACAAGCCGTGTTCATAGCCACCACACCCCCTGCTGTCCTTTATGTGAAACGCAGCTCCCCTTAACACACTCATGTAGGAAACAATCACATAAACAATCACACACCCCCATGCTGAAAATACTTTACAAACATACATGTCATGTCTAGTGAATATAACAATATTCACAGATAATCGTTATTAGTATGTAGACTTGCATACTGATGCATAAACATTCTCACATGACATCTACGTATGCACATCCACAGCGTAACTAAGATTACATAATAATACTGTTAAAATTCACTTACAGTAGTGTTCCTATCAAAGAAAAGATCAACTGGGCGATTTTTAAGGTATAAGAGGAGAGTTACCGAATCAAACAATCAGCCGGAAACGTTTATGACGTCCCCCGTGGAATCCTGGATGTTTACCATGTCTCCCCCCCGTTCACCGTCTTACACAGATAGATGTGTTTTTGCCGCTCTGGCAGCTACATATCGGGTAGCTCGATGTGCATTTTCCCACACGCGCTCAGTTCAGTGGAGGGCCAGAGATGATGGCGTTTGGTTTTCATTCATACTTGGTGTACCTCTGATCTGGTGTAACGAACCTTGGTAACTTCCCATCCTTCGCATTTAAGCAGAACTTTCATACCTGTCAGTCCAGTTTTTCAGAGGCTTGTTTTTAACCAGCGACTGGGGGCGGGGACACACACACACACACACGCAGTTCATATATTACTATCATTGTGGGGACTCTCCATTGATTTCTATGGGCATAACCCTAATCACAGCTATGACAAACTTAACCCCTACCCAGCCCTATCCTTAACCATAAGTAACCAAACAAAATTGAAGTCTGTTGGTATTTTTAGTTAATTGATGACATTCACAGACTTTTATAAAATTGAGGTTTACATTGTGGGGACCGAAAAAATATCCTCACAAGCTAAAAAGTAACAAGTGGTGTAAGCAAACTCTCTCTCACACACACACACACTCTGACCCACACACACACTGCGGCCTCCTCCCTTCCATTCGCAATTCACCCCCCTCTGACAGGCTGCTCCCTACCCCCAACCCCCCCACCCCCCACCCACCATAGGGTCCACACTATACATACTGGTCCCGGCTGATTGCAGCAACATCCTCGTCTCTACCAGTACAGATGGCCCATTTTGCTGAGCCTCCCTGGTTAAACCAAAGCCCCCCCCCCCCCATTCCATCGTGAATTGCTGGCTCTTATCTCCATCACACAGGGCCCAGCAGCCGCGGTCCCCGGGCGCGAGGCATGTCCCCCCCCCCCCACCTTTAATCCCATCAACCAGGAGGGTGAAGCACCTCCCAAAGGTCTCCCATTCACCTGAAGCACACTAAGCTTTGGGTCCGCTCTAGGGGGCGCCGCGGGGCAGGATTGCGTATCAGCATATGTACATACACACACACGCATCCACACATGCACAAGTACACACACATCCACTACAATCATGCAACCACACAGATCAACGTGCATCGACTCACAAACACGCATCCGTACACATGGACCACTCACACGCACTCACACACATATAAGATACACACTTACAAACACAGATACACACCTACACATACGCTCTTATCCTTACTCATACACACAGACACTTAGACATACACACATGCGTTTTCTCATGAACACTCTGTCACACTCATACACTATCTCTCAGACAGACACACACTGTCACGAATCAAATGCAGAAACTAGACAGACGGATGGAAAGATGGATGGAGTATATATTGGAGGACAGGAGTGGGGTAACAATAAGGCCTGCGCCTCTCTTCCTGGGTAGGGATGGGCTCTGAAGCCGCTTACAGACCTACAGCAAGGTCAGCTGTAAGACTGGCGCTTCCAGGGTTGCCAGCTTATATGCATCTGGCGTGACACTCACGCTTTCAATCTTATGGCAAATCTACGTTATTCCATTATAAACCTAAAATAAGCTTTATGAAAAGCGTTGGGGTAGTTTGCAAACCCTACTGACTATTTACAAGGTAATAAAACCGTACATGTAAATGCGTGTGCATGTGTGAGCAGTATTGTCTCAAATTGAAAATCTCATTCCAGCCAGCTGACCAGATTTGGCAACCCAGGCCTTTGCTGTAATCAGTCTAATAGCTAATTGCTAGATATACCATCCTGTGTGTGCGTGAATATGCTAACACCATGTAGCAGTTATGCTATGTATATAGTGGTTGTGGACTTGTAATGCAAAGGCTGGCAGCTTACATCCCAGAAGGGTCCCCCTGTTGTCCCCTTGAATGGGGTTTTCGTCTTTGCGTTTTGCTGTGTCGTCTCTGCGGATGGATGTGACAGGAAGAGCGGCTCTCTTTCCCCGGCCGCTCCCTATCCTTGAGGCCAACGCATGGGTCTCTCCCACCCAGGTGACCTCACAGCCCCCACAGACACGCGTGTCACCCAGTCCGCGGCCCCACAGCACGTGAAACCCACGAGATGGAGAGAGAGACAGAGCCGGGGAGGCGGACCGCAGGACGTGTTTATCGCCCGTCGCTTTAATCTTCAGAGCTTCTCTGAGAGATGCCCGAGGCCCCGTGTGCATATCCCAGCTTGTCAAAGGGCCGCACATTCAATCCCATCAGTCCCCTTGGCTGGAAACCAGAGTATAAACAAACAGGAAGTGCGGCATGCTCGAGTTACGCTCGACCTTCACGCCCTTCATCTCCTGCATTTTTGGAAATGTGTGGTCATGTAAACAGATGGATAACATTTGACGAAAGATGACTCATTTATTATTTAGCTGCTTGGTAACCGGCTGCAGCATCCTTCCGTTTATATGAAGTGTGTATTATTATCCATTACAAGAATCAGTACATAAAACTGTGAATGTATTCCATTAAAATGTGTATCTGCTGATTGAGCATATCCCTGGCTTGATTATGTGTAATAAGCAGTTGCTGTAGCTTGGAAATTAAGGCAAAGAGTCCTCCCAAGACTCCCCCCACCCCCCACCACCGCTACCACCACCAAGCTCTGCACGTAGAGATGATTGAATTGTCTTCACAGCATGATGAGACGAGTCATTTGAGAGTGAGGGTGAAATCGGCGTGCCAACTTCAGGCCGAGGATTAAGCAGCCATTTAAGGCAGGAAATTGCCCGACAGATTCAGCAGAAGTCCTGTAATGAGCTGGGACTGAATATTTACGGGAGACAGGTTAAGTTCAAGTTTTGGCTCCTCCCACTCTGGCCAATGAGGGGATCAGCCATTTCTTGGCTAAACTCATATGGGTGGCAGCAATTCCGTCAGGTTCTGAATGGGTTCTGAACATGCACTGCTACTGGTACTAGTTTACATTGCTAAGTAATTTCCAGTTTTTACCCATTTACACAGCATGCTATTTTAGTGTTGGTACAGTATTATGGCTAAGTGCCTGGTTCACGGTGCTAGACCAAGTCCCACCCTATGATTTGGGCTGACCACATTCTGATAGGAATGCTGTGTCCTTTGCTACTACTGAACTACTGCTTCTGTTACATTTTATTTCATTGTTTAATTCCCTTTCATTTAATTCTATTCTGTTCTATTCTGTTTCACTTAATTCTGTTCTATTTCACTTAGTTCTATTCTGTTCTGTTCTATTCTATTCTATTCTAGTTTCATTTAGCTCCATTCTTTCATTCAGCTCATTTTCATTCCATTTCATTCTATTCCATTATATAAAATTTTGTTCCATTTACTTTTATACTGCTTCATTCTATAAGGTTCCACTCTATAAGGTTCCATTCCACTTCACACTGTTCCATTCTGTAAGGTTTCATTCCATGTTATTTCATGCTATTTCATTCTATAAGGTTCCATTCCATTTCATACTGTTTGATTCCATAACATTTCATTGCATTTCATACAGTTCCATTCTATACGGTTTAATTCCATTCTATCCCATTCTGCATTGTGTTGCTTTTTTAGTTTCATTTCAGTCCATTTGCAGAGGCGCCCATCACAGCGCCTGTTACTGTCTCCCGGCCGTCTGCGTTCCTGTCTGCCTGCTCGCCGGCGCCGTGGAAACTGCTGCTGCTGTTTAGTATTCATTTAGCCAGTGATGTGCGTGACTGACACGAGTGGCACGTCCTAATGAAATCATAAGGAACACGAAACCCTTCTGGAATTAATTCTCAGCTCCGTCAAGATCCCCCCACCCTCCCCCCCCAGAAGAGCTCTGGATAAGAATGAATATGAAAAACTAATAGTGACTGATTTAAATGAAATATTAATTGCCTATACAAAATAGTGGGCCCGATCATTTAGCACACGATAGTTCAGGATATGGTTAGGAGACTTTAGGCTGATCCCAGATCATTTGTGGGGAGTGGAGACAGTGACTAAATATAGGTTAGTGATTATACTCTTTCAAATACCCTAAAATTACTCCATATATTAACGAAGAATTTAGCTGCAGTAAATAGCTTCCGTAAGATGTCAGTCCATTGAGATAAGGGCGGATGGTACTTTGGTCACGTGACTTATTCTTTGAGGATTAGAGGATCCACGTGGTACAAGAACAAGCCTGACCTTGATCTCCATATTTGTCTGTTGTCAGCGATGTAGGTTTCTTAAAAAACAAAGAGCAAAAACCATAACTGTGAAATAGTCACTTTGAGGGCACGATTATGCATGCCGTCATGGAAACGGGGATGGTGGCACACAGCTTGTGAGCTTCCCGCAAACACAAACATGGTTTCTAACTAACAGCTTTGGGGATGGTGCTGGTCGACTCCCTTTTTTACACATTTTCATTGTTATTAATCCTGGGTTATATAAGAAAATCAATAGGAACTAGGTATGAAAATCCAAGCAGCCAAACAAACAAGCGTGGAGAATTTGCCACGTCAGCAACTTCTGGAGGCAGCGGGGAAATTTTGCTGAAGTCGCCAGAAGGGAAATAAGTTTGTGCCGGTAGTTGGGCTGCCATTGTGGTGTTTATCTCCCCCCCTCATATGTGACCACAGGGACCTGTAATGAGAAATCTACCCCCCCAGACTGGCAAGCAGCAGCCTCGCCTGGGACTCGGGGTGTGAGATGAGGGGCCTTTTGCGGCTGTCCGTCCACATCGCCGGCACTCAGACGCGACTTTCACTCCTGCAGTCACCGCAGAAAAAGACCATCCCCTGAAGTGAAGGGCTGAAGTGAAAGGCTGGGATTTCCTGTATGCACGCATATGCATACATCCCTCAGTCTCACACACACACACACACACACAAAGCATGCTGTCTGCTTTCATATAACCCAATAGTGTGCTTTATGTTTACATTCATTCATTTGTCTAAGAAAGGATTAAGTCCAAACAGTAGAGACCTCATTAACTATTAAAATTTCATAGATGAGGGTGAGAGAAGGTCACGGACAATTTCACTTGTTTTCATACACATTGTATAATTCCCAGGCTATCGTTCTGCACAACCAGGATAGTATGCTTCTAAATTTCCTCTCTGCAGTCAGTGCGGTGTCACACAATTGTGTACAGACAGAGGGCGCTATACCATATGCAGATTTTATGCAAATGGGTCACCTCGTGACCATGAGGAAGATTTGTTCCAAATAATCTTCAGTCGGAAGCCGCTGACCGTTCCGGCAGTGTGGAGGCGGCAGGCTGAATAATCCGTTTAAAAAGTTCTTGCTGCAATTATACGGGAATGTGGGAAAGGGGAGCAGATCCGCTGGGCCAACTCCTTGTGTTGAATAAGAGTAATCTCCCTACGGAACGGCGTGCGGGAAGCTCTCTAAACGTCTGAAGAAGGCCGGCTATTTACTCTATCACCCAGGCTTTGGCCTTTTAATTGGGTCTGCATGAAACAAGCACTCCGCTGCACGTGTGAGACGTCGTATCGCCGGGCCCGTCGGAAGCCCTTTGAAGTTCAAAGGCATCTCGTTTTCATCCGGCTCTCAACTGGCTGCGTCCTCAGGCCCGCCTGCAGCGGTGCTTATTTAAGACACGTCGACGAAACCCCCCGATTACATTAAACGCCCCAGCAACGTCCTGTCTGCACACAATTCTGCTCATGGGTATCGACTCTGTCTGTTTGTGTGTGTGTGTGTGTATGTGTGTGTGTGTTTGTGTGTGTGTGTCAGCGCCCTATGACCTCTGGGAGCACCACTTAGCTATGACAGGAAGCACACATTGTGCCCCGAGACAGAGAGGCCTGCTGCCTGACCCCCCCCTCCCCCCCCCCCCGGCCCCACCGGGCGTGAAGTGAAGCTCATAGCACCTGATGCAGGCCCCTGGATGCCTTTCAAATCGATTTGCCCTGATACCATCTTTGAAATGCAGGTTATCTCTAAAAAATTAATTTGCTTTTTACGGGCCGCCAAATGGCTTCATCGCAGCCGAGACGGGAGAGCGGCTCCGCCGACATCACGGAGATTCGCTCATTTCCTGTCTTACGCGTGGAGCTTCCTGAAGAGCACAAGCGGGACGGCCTGACGCGTTTCTGCGCAGAGCGCACGGCCCCACCGCACAGCTCGCTGCCTGAATGCCCCCCTGCCGGCCCGCGTGATGTGGCTGAATCACTAAAAAGCTGCTTAAGTCACCCAGCTGCCGGCTTCTGTTTGATCCATTCCATCAGTAACCTAGGAGACTGAAGAGACTCACTTTTCCCCCCACCTTGCGAGCCCCACCCATGCGGAAGAGAGGGAATCACATGGAGCCAGTCCCATTCACATCACTGGCGGTTATACCAGATACGCAGCTCTCTCGCAGGCTGAAAATATGGATGCCCCCCCCCCATCCTTCATTCTCATGGGACATCCTCCCCAGTTTGCTTGGATCAAGGTATGCAGATAATGTGTGAATCAGCCACATTTTTTAACAGTAGGGTCATATGAATGGTATTCCAGTGTGATTCCAGATAGACTAAACCAGCCCAGGGGGAGGTGCAGACCCCACCCTGAGACTCAGGGGGTCTGCACCAGCAGCTTTGAAGCAGAATTTGCTGCTTCTTTCCTGTAAGTATTCAGAATTTCACAGGGATTTGGAAGGATCGACCCATGCAGGCAGAGGGGTCTCCTGGTTTGTTAATGTTTGACTGTCTCCTCAAAGTTTCTAAATTTCATTTTTGGATTATATGGGGAATCGTCAGGCACGATCATTTGGGTAAACAGCAGAGCAGAGTAAACATGCCTTAACAATAGAGCCATCTGTTACTTAGCAGTGTAACGTGTTTGTCAAACGCTTTGCAGTCACGCAGTCGCACGGAGAGCGTCTCTACAACGCAGCCCGTTTAAACAGCTGCACACTTTACAAAGCTTCTCTGGGATTGCTGCCCTTCTGGAGATCAGAGGACCTGAGCAGTACCGCCACAGCATTCCTGAGGAACAGACAGGCAGAAATTATTATAATCTAATTTATAATTACTGAATGTTGTTTCTGATTAAAGTTGATGTAACAATTAGTTTATTGCTGCCTTCCTGATACATTATTTTTTGTTTTGAACCATATTATGTGTTGTATGATTTGACTAAGACGTAATTTAAAAGTAAAAATAAACCAACATTAGTAGGCCCAACGTTGCATAGCCAAATCCACGTAGTCACTCATCAAGCGAGATGAAACTCCTAGATCGTAGCGCTGGCCTTGAGCCGCTTGGATCATGTGCAGCATTTGTACATCTGCAGCGAGTATTTGTGTGTGAGTGTGATGTGTATGTGTTTATTAAGACGTGTGAGCTAATCCCAATCGATGTGGCTTTCTGGCGTGTGGTGGGTATCTATAAACAGGCCTTGCTTCTCATCAGGCGGAGATTGAGAGAAAATGCGATATAAAGTCTGTTGTTTCTGCTCCATCTTGTTACTCTCGCGACCCCATCGGGTACCCCCTTAGAGGCGACCACCTCTCTTATTCCAAAATTGCCTTGTTTTCGCCGGTCTCACTTAATGTCTTTACAGGCTGATAGTTTGCTGCTCAGCTGGGCTTTATCCAGGCTAATGACAGAATCTCGAAATAGTGTTTGTAAGTGTGTTGGGAATAACTATGAAATCAGTGCTTTTTTGTGTGCTTCAGGTAGCTTTTGAATGTTTGTTGGAGGTGTGTGAGATGGAGATGTCTTTCTCCTGAGGACGATTCTCTCCGGTGGGGTAAGCTCTGAGTTTATGAGAGGGCTCCTTTTATTTTCACGTCTGCAATTTCCTAATGGAAAACAATCCCTCCTTGCAGTCCTTCCGCTTTTCTTCTGCGCGTAATAGCGACGGAAATGGGGGAGAGCGCATAGCTCGCATTTTGGGGGCGGGGGCAAGGCGGGGGGGGGTGGGGTCACTGAGATCAGAGGGTTCCACAAACAGCTATTAGCGAGGCATCACTGTCCTCCAGACACGTGTGAATCTGTCACGGATGCCCGTTGCTGCCACAGCACCATCGTTGCCGAGCAGGCGTCGGGTGACCGTGCTGGGATGGCCGGTCGCATCCTGGACCCAGCCTGCTCAGCCCATAGGACATGTGAACCGCCTTAAGGTGACAACGCGCCGCGGGATGAATAAACCCAGGGGGCAGGTGTCAGAGATGGAGCTCTCAGGCACTTTATTGAGTCTCACTGCCGAAGGGATTGAAATCTCTGGCATTTATTACACGTAAGAACACAATGATGCTCAAGAAACGAGAATGAATGGAGCCATTTTCGCCAGTGCTCAGAGCGGATGGGGAGGCCCCTAACGCGGCTCATCCATCACTGGGCTGCTGTTCCGTATCATCATGGGCAGTGTCTTCTTCTCGCTCGCCATTGGAATGGAGATGCGGGGTAATTTCGCTTGGGGGAGCAGAGCAAACAAGAGTGTTTTGCTCTCCCATGGATGGGTGACAGCATCCTGTATTAAAACAGGATCGAAATTCCACTGCTTTAAAAACACAGAAGATGCATAAACTTCTCAAGTCCTTGCAAGGTTTATGTTCAGTGGGATGAATATTTATATAGTTCCCTTCCCGTCACAGCGATCCTGCAGTGCTTCGCAGAGGTTTATAAATGGCATCATAAGGTGATTTGAATCAAATTAAGAGCGGCCTTGTGGACAGACATCAAGTTTTTATGTAGGTAGATAAAAATATGGAAGCAGATAAAAAGAAATGTGAGCAAATCTATGGAAAGATTTTATGTTGAGAGTTATTTGCAGAATTATTTATATATGACATTGATTCGTAGGTGCGTTTATTCAAAGCAGTGTACTTTTTTGAGGTCAAACAGTCCCTGCAGCAACTGAAAGCTAAGGATCTTGCTTGAGGGACCTAATTCTGATATCATTTTGCCAGCCCTGAGAACTGAACCAGTAGCTTTCCGAAGCATAGGCCCAGCATTCTGACCCGCTGAGCCTGAGCCTCATACCATCCCTAGTTAGACTTAACAACCACAGATGACCTGCTCAGGACATTTGGGGCATTTAGGTGCATTTTGGTTTATAAGCGATAATCGGTTTGTTTGGAAAAGCGATGGTGTCATCGTTCAGTACCTTAACATCCTGCCTTAAACAAGCTGAGATTTACATGGTGTGTGTGAGTGTGTTTGTGTGTGAGTTTGTGTTTGTGTGAGTGTGCGTGGGTGGGTGGGTTTGCACAGGTCACAATTGGGGTAAATCCTAAAACTTCCTTACTTTTGGGGACATTTTTCAGGTCCCCATTTGTATAACCTCAATTTAATAAAAATCTGTGATTGCAATTAAAAAACTAAAAATGCCAAAAGTCTTGTATTTTCTTTGGTGACTTCTGGTTTAGTCAGAGTCCACACAATGATAGGAATATATGATCTGTATTTGTGTGTGTTTGTGTGTGTGTTTGTGTGTGTGTGTGTGTGTGTGTGGAGATGCATGTACACCATGAACATATGGTGAGTAAACCTGCTGTTCAAGCCTTAGTAAACAAGCTTTTCTATAGTAGTAACAGTTTATACACATTAATGAGTGACTTTGCTTAAAGCTGGTTAAAGCTCGGTCTGCACAGAGTGGATCATAACGAGATGTTTGCCACAGCAAAGTGTGGAGAGTAAAGCCGTGTTCTCCTCTGATCCCCTAGGTGGTGAGGTCCCCTACACCACACTGGCCACGCGCATGATGATGGGCATCTGGTGGCTCTTTGCCCTCATCGTCATCTCCTCCTACACCGCCAACCTGGCTGCCTTCCTCACCATCACGCGCATCGAGAACTCCATCCAGTAAGTGGTCGCTCTCCCCGCCCGGGACCTCTCAGCGGCCGCCCCGTTCGCCCGTCCACCCAAGGACATTTTTAAATGCGATTGCCTGTTATTATTAATCTGTTTTTATTCTCATCTTACTTCCGAGGTTCATTCTCTCTTCCGCCGCGGCATAAAAGCGTAAGAGTGGGATATAACTCACAGCAGATGATAAGAAAATGAGGAGTCAGAACTCATAAAGGAGGAGAGAGGAGGTCGGGCTCAGTGTGGAAGGAGAGAAAGGCCCTTGGTCTGCCAAAAAGTCACGGAAGGCGCTTTGACTCGGAAAATATAAAGAAAACCCTGGAAAGTGTAAAGATCTTCTTGTTCTGTTCAAGTGAAGGGATAGTGACGGGGACCCCCATGTGTCCCGGGGGGGATTCAGTAATCATGCCTCGTCTCCTTCCCTGCCTCACGCTCCTGCGCACAGACACTGGGGCGTCTCAGGACTGTAAAGGGTCCCGCAGTGTCCGCATGAAGCCGGGGGCAACCTGCTCTCTGTCGAAGGTGCAGTGACGTGTCTGTGTGTGTTTTTTTTTTCCCAGTTCGCAGATTTGAGTCATTAACTTGCTTCTTGTCTCCGGAAAAACTCATATATCTCCAGTATAACCAGGGTAATCCGATTCCACATGCCCAGCAGTGACGTAGTTAATTGTGGTTGTCGAATATCTCTTGTCATGGATTGAGGAGGAATCAGCCTTTCCAGGGAAAATACAAGCCCATATTTTCTGTTTGTTTGTCTTTTTGTGGCGTTAGATTTCATTAGTGACTCCTGCCTAGATTGCTTGGTTCTACTTCTGTGGAGCTAATTTGGATTTTCATATATTTCAATGCATTATCTTTAATGTGTGGGCGCGTCTGGGGTCATTACTGCAATAATTAGAGCCTAAACTCCACACCCAGGGGCCTGTTGAATTAAATAGGAGGCAGCATGCTGTTTCGTTCTGGAAAATCCTGCAAGATTTATGGAGGAATGCGCCAGTGGGGGGGGTGGGGGGGGAGCCAGGATCCTGCAGTTAGATGCTCTGTGACGTGATGTAAGCTGTGATCATCAGCGTGTGTGACTGAGGCCAAGCAGCCCGCCACAAAGTCTGCTTGTGTGCCTGGAGACGCCCCGAGAGCAGCGGGTCTGCCTGCCCTCAGGCTTAGCCCAGGACCTTGGCTAGCTTGAGAGAAGCTGGTTTTAAGCCGTACTGCCTTTCACAGCTCTGAGTCAGCCCAGACAGGACACTCCTGATCCAGCCACACTCTCCAAGCCCCCTTACTGTCACGCACAGATGCAGGAGCACCCAGCTGCTCCATGGCCAGACCTGATCTGTCCCTCAGAATCCTAAACTAAACCAAGTTTGCACCAAGCAGTTACCTCACAGCCAGGTCAGGTAGGCCGTGACTCCAGGACTGTATGTTTAGAATCAATGACTCACTCAAAGCTATGTGTACGCCAAAGGATTCCAAAATTTCCATATTTTGTTAATATGGCGAAATGCATTGTGGGTATCCCACCCGTCAGGAAAATATGAGCGACATGTTACCTGGGAGTTTGAATGTGAAGGTTAAAGGGATCCCATAGAGTCACAGCAAAAGCCCTCAAAGTTATATATATGCAAAATATGGGGCCTTCGCAAATATGTGGGTGGCCTCGGCATGCGAATATGAGATATGTCATATGCAGATCTGTTCCCCGCAGCCACGCATATGAACAAGCTGCACCCCCGCCCTCGTTACTAGCAGCTCGTTCAGCCTCCTGAGGAAACCTTACCTGGGAGGCGGGGCCTAACTCTTCCAGGGGAGCTGGGTCCTCGGTGACCAGATGTCAGCTGGAGTAATCTCTCTGAGGTTTGGGGAGCTGGAGGTGGATGCGGGCAGAGATGGTCCTTGCGAAAGGGAGAGAGAGACCGTACCTGGTTAGACAGCTGTGGCATGCGGGAACGTCAGAGATACAGGGGCAGTAAAGGATCTTCCTGGCAAGCTGGCCTGGATCGCCCCAGTGCGACAGGACGCTCTGTCTGGGAGGTCCACACTTCGGATTGCGGGGTTCAGCCTCAGCTGCGTTACACTGAGGTTTCCGCAGCCACATTAAGGGATAAATGAGCTTGTCTTGCTGGTTTGCTCTTCCCTCTTCATTTTCACTCTCCTGTCCATCTTTCGAGGAATATGAAGCTGTCTTTCATATGTTTGACAGCAAAAACCCCAACCTGCTTTCTGGGATGTGTCTGACAATGTCGCTGTCCTTCCTCAGACTGAGTCTCTTTGTCTCTTTGTTTATGCTTTGGCAGTTTGACAAACAAACAGTAATTAGTTTCTGTAATGGTTTGATATTACTGATCTAAACGGGGAATGTTTGAGGGTTTATCAAACCGTTCCATTGTAATTAAAATACCTTAATTTCCCAGGAGGTGATGATCATATAAAAGCACAGACTGCTGCCAGCTTCACCTGTAATACATTATTTAATTTTGCCCTTATTTGCTTAAAAAAATCACTTACTGCAAGGATCGGTTGTCTTTGACTGGGTAGCACTTGACTGATGGTCATTCGAGTGTATGTGAATGTGTGTGTGTGTGTGTGTGTGTGTCGGTGTGTGTGTGTGTGTATGTGTCAGTGTGTGTATGTATGTGTGTGTGTCGGTGTGTGTGTGTGTCTGTGTGTGTATGTATGTGTGTGTGTGTCTGTGTGTGTATGTATGTGTGTGTGTGTCGGTATGTGTGTGTGTGTGTGTGTGTGTCGGTGTGTGTATGTGTGTGTGTGTGTGTCGGTGTGTGTGTGTGTGTGTCGGTATGTGTGTGTGTGTGTCGGTGTGTGTGTGTGTGTGTGTGTCGGTGTGTGTGTGTCGGTGTGTGCGTGTGTGTGTGTCGGTGTGTGTGTGTGTGTGTCGGTGTGTGTGTGTGTGTCGGTGTGTGTGTATGTGTGTGTGTGTCGGTGTGTGTGTGTGTGTGTCGGTGTGTGTGTGTGTGTGTCTGTGTGTGTGTGTGTGTGTGTGTGTGTGTGTGTTACACTAAGGGACCGAGGGGCCTGCCAGTTCCCTCACTCCCTCACTCAGTGCCATCGCCTCACGGCCGGTGAGAATGTCTGCAGCTCCCTGGAGTGTGGTTTTATGCTGGCTGCCCATTGTCTGTGACAGTAATGGTGTACAGAAGCCATCGATCTCTCTCATACTCTTCTCTGCACTCTCTCTTATTCTCTCTCTCTTTTGGTCACTCACTTTTTGTCTCTCTCTCATTACATTCTTTATTGCAGTTTAAATTCATTGTCCTTGCCTATTTTCTTTGTCCTGAAGTGTAAAACAATTTTGGAATGAA